>NW_027364232.1:0-278376 GCF_046119375.1 Phyllobates terribilis | reverse complement strand
TAGCATGATAAACAAGATTCAAAGAGAATGAGATGCCAGCTCCTTTCATTCAGTCAGTAGCTTCAATCATTTCTGGACGTTTTTCAATGGCAAAAATCAATGAATATTGTAAATGCACAAACAGTAATTTCTCCGCATTGCAAGGTGCAATTCTGAAATTTTTTGCTTTTTCCTGCTCCTCTTAGCATGATAAAGAAGATTCAAAGAGAGTGAGATGCCAGCTCCTTTCATTCAGTCAGTAGCTTCAAACATTTCTGGTATATGAATAACATGATGTTTTTCAATGGCAAAAATCAATGAATATTGTAAATGCACAAACAGTAATTTCTCCGCATTGCAAGGTGCAATTCTGAATTTTTTTGCTTTTTCCTGCTCCTCTTAGCATGATAAAGAAGATTCAAAGAGAGTGAGATGCCAGCTCCTTTCATTCAGTCAGTAGCTTCAAACATTTCTGGTATATGAATAACATGATGTTTTTCAATGGCAAAAATCAATGAATATTGTAAATGCACAAACAGTAATTTCTCCGCATTGCAAGGTGCAATTTTGAAATTTTTTGCTTTTTCCTGCTCCTCTTAGCATGATAAAGAAGATTCAAAGAGAGTGAGATGCCAGCTCCTTTCATTCAGTCAGTAGCTTCAATCATTTCTGGACGTTTTTCAATGGCAAAAATCAATGAATATTGTAAATGCACAAACAGTAATTTCTCCGCATTGCAAGGTGCAATTCTGAAATTTTTTGCTTTTTCCTGCTCCTCTTAGCATGATAAACAAGATTCAAAGAGAGTGAGATGCCAGCTCCTTTCATTCAGTCAGTAGCTTCAATCATTTCTGAACGTTTTTCAATGGCAAAAATCAATGAATATTGTAAATGCACAAACAGTAATTTCTCCGCATTGCAAGGTGCAATTCTGAAATTTTTTGCTTTTTCCTGCTCCTCTTAGCATGATAAAGAAGATTCAAAGAGAGTGAGATGCCAGCTCCTTTCATTCAGTCAGTAGCTTCAAACATTTCTGGTATATGAATAACATGATGTTTTTCAATGGCAAAAATCAATGAATATTGTAAATGCGCAAACAGTAATTTCTCCGCATTGCAAGGTGCAATTCTGAAATTTTTTGCTTTTTCCTGCTCCTCTTAGCATGATAAAGAAGATTCAGAGTGAGATGCCAGCTCCTTTCATTCAGTCAGTAGCTTCAATCATTTCTGGACGTTTTTCAATGGCAAAAATCAATGAATATTGTAAATGCACAAACAGTAATTTCTCCGCATTGCAAGGTGCAATTCTGAAATTTTTTGCTTTTTCCTGCTCCTCTTAGCATGATAAAGAAGATTCAAAGAGAGTGAGATGCCAGCTCCTTTCATTCAGTCAGTAGCTTCAATCATTTCTGGACGTTTTTCAATGGCAAAAATCAATGAATATTGTAAATGCACAAAGAGTAATTTCTCCGCATTGCAAGGTGCAATTCTGAAATTTTTTGCTTTTTCCTGCTCCTCTTAGCATGATAAAGAAGATTCAAAGAGAGTGAGATGCCAGCTCCTTTCATTCAGTCAGTAGCTTCAATCATTTCTGGTATATGAATAACATGATGTTTTTCAATGGCAAAAATCAATGAATATTGTAAATGCACAAACAGTAATTTCTCCGCATTGCAAGGTGCAATTCTGAAATTTTTTGCTTTTTCCTGCTCCTCTTAGCATGATAAAGAAGATTCAAAGAGAGTGAGATGCCAGCTCCTTTCATTCAGTCAGTAGCTTCAATCATTTCTGGACGTTTTTCAATGGCAAAAATCAATGAATATTGTAAATGCACAAACAGTAATTTCTCCGCATTGCAAGGTGCAATTCTGAAATTTTTTGCTTTTTCCTGCTCCTCTTAGCATGATAAACAAGATTCAAAGAGAGTGAGATGCCAGCTCCTTTCATTCAGTCAGTAGCTTCAATCATTTCTGGACGTTTTTCAATGGCAAAAATCAATGAATATTGTAAATGCACAAACAGTAATTTCTCCGCATGGCAAGGTGCAATTCTGAAATTTTTTGCTTTTTCCTGCTCCTCTTAGCATGATAAAGAAGATTCAAAGAGAGTGAGATGCCAGCTCCTTTCATTCAGTCAGTAGCTTCAAACATTTCTGGTATATGAATAACATGATGTTTTTCAATGGCAAAAATCAATGAATATTGTAAATGCACAAACAGTAATTTCTCCGCATTGCAAGGTGCAATTCTGAAATTTTTTGCTTTTTCCTGCTCCTCTTAGCATGATAAAGAAGATTCAAAGAGAGTGAGATGCCAGCTCCTTTCATTCAGTCAGTAGCTTCAAACATTTCTGGTATATGAATAACATGATGTTTTTCAATGGCAAAAATCAATGAATATTGTAAATGCACAAACAGTAATTTCTCCGCATTGCAAGGTGCAATTCTGAAATTTTTTGCTTTTTCCTGCTCCTCTTAGCATGATAAAGAAGATTCAAAGAGAGTGAGATGCCAGCTCCTTTCATTCAGTCAGTAGCTTCAATCATTTCTGGACGTTTTTCAATGGCAAAAATCAATGAATATTGTAAATGCACAAACAGTAATTTCTCCGCATTGCAAGGTGCAATTCTGAAATTTTTTGCTTTTTCCTGCTCCTCTTAGCATGATAAAGAAGATTCAAAGAGAGTGAGATGCCAGCTCCTTTCATTCAGTCAGTAGCTTCAATCATTTCTGGACGTTTTTCAATGGCAAAAATCAATGAATATTGTAAATGCACAAAGAGTAATTTCTCCGCATTGCAAGGTGCAATTCTGAAATTTTTTGCTTTTTCCTGCTCCTCTTAGCATGATAAAGAAGATTCAAAGAGAGTGAGATGCCAGCTCCTTTCATTCAGTCAGTAGCTTCAATCATTTCTGGTATATGAATAACAAGATGTTTTTCAATGGCAAAAATCAATGAATATTGTAAATGCACAAACAGTAATTTCTCCGCATTGCAAGGTGCAATTCTGAAATTTTTTGCTTTTTCCTGCTCCTCTTAGCATGATAAAGAAGATTCAAAGAGAGTGAGATGCCAGCTCCTTTCATTCAGTCAGTAGCTTCAATCATTTCTGGACGTTTTTCAATGGCAAAAATCAATGAATATTGTAAATGCACAAACAGTAATTTCTCCGCATTGCAAGGTGCAATTCTGAAATTTTTTGCTTTTTCCTGCTCCTCTTAGCATGATAAACAAGATTCAAAGAGAGTGAGATGCCAGCTCCTTTCATTCAGTCAGTAGCTTCAATCATTTCTGGACGTTTTTCAATGGCAAAAATCAATGAATATTGTAAATGCACAAACAGTAATTTCTCCGCATTGCAAGGTGCAATTCTGAAATTTTTTGCTTTTTCCTGCTCCTCTTAGCATGATAAAGAAGATTCAAAGAGAGTGAGATGCCAGCTCCTTTCATTCAGTCAGTAGCTTCAAACATTTCTGGTATATGAATAACATGATGTTTTTCAATGGCAAAAATCAATGAATATTGTAAATGCACAAACAGTAATTTCTCCGCATTGCATGGTGCAATTCTGAAATTTTTTGCTTTTTCCTGCTCCTCTTAGCATGATAAAGAAGATTCAAAGAGAGTGAGATGCCAGCTCCTTTCATTCAGTCAGTAGCTTCAATCATTTCTGGACGTTTTTCAATGGCAAAAATCAATGAATATTGTAAATGCACAAACAGTAATTTCTCCGCATTGCAAGGTGCAATTCTGAAATTTTTTGCTTTTTCCTGCTCCTCTTAGCATGATAAAGAAGATTCAAAGAGAGTGAGATGCCAGCTCCTTTCATTCAGTCAGTAGCTTCAATCATTTCTGGACGTTTTTCAATGGCAAAAATCAATGAATATTGTAAATGCACAAAGAGTAATTTCTCCGCATTGCAAGGTGCAATTCTGAAATTTTTTGCTTTTTCCTGCTCCTCCTAGCATGATAAAGAAGATTCAAAGAGTGAGATGCCAGCTCCTTTCATTGTCAGTAGCTTCAAACATTTCTGGTATATGAATAACATGATGTTTTTCAATGGCAAAAATCAATGAATATTGTAAATGCACAAACAGTAATTTCTCCGCATTGCAAGGTGCAATTCTGAAATTTTTTGCTTTTTCCTGCTCCTCTTAGCATGATAAAGATTCAAAGAGAGTGAGATGCCAGCTCCTTTCATTCAGTCAGTAGCTTCAATCATTTCTGGACGTTTTTCAATGGCAAAAATCATTGAATATTGTAAATGCACAAAGAGTAATTTCTCCGCATTGCAAGGTGCAATTCTGAAATTTTTTGCTTTTTCCTGCTCCTCTTAGCATGATAAAGAAGATTCAAAGAGAGTGAGATGCCAGCTCCTTTCATTCAGTCAGTAGCTTCAATCATTTCTGGTATATGAATAACATGATGTTTTTCAATGGCAAAAATCAATGAATATTGTAAATGCACAAACAGTAATTTCTCCGCATTGCAAGGTGCAATTCTGAAATTTTTTGCTTTTTCCTGCTCCTCTTAGCATGATAAAGAAGATTCAAAGAGAGTGAGATGCCAGCTCCTTTCATTCAGTCAGTAGCTTCAATCATTTCTGGTATATGAATAACATGATGTTTTTCAATGGCAAAAATCAATGAATATTGTAAATGCACAAACAGTAATTTCTCCGCATTGCAAGGTGCAATTCTGAAATTTTTTGCTTTTTCCTGCTCCTCTTAGCATGATAAAGAAGATTCAAAGAGAGTGAGATGCCAGCTCCTTTCATTCAGTCAGTAGCTTCAATCATTTCTGGTATATGAATAACGATGTTTTTCAATGGCAAAAATCAATGAATATTGTAAATGCACAAACAGTAATTTCTCCGCATTGCAAGGTGCAATTCTGAAATTTTTTGCTTTTTCCTGCTCCTCTTAGCATGATAAAGAAGATTCAAAGAGAGTGAGATGCCAGCTCCTTTCATTCAGTCAGTAGCTTCAATCATTTCTGGACGTTTTTCAATAGCAAAAATCAATGAATATTGTAAATGCACAAACAGTAATTTCTCCGCATTGCAAGGTGCAATTCTGAAATTTTTTGCTTTTTCCTGCTCCTCTTAGCATGATAAAGAAGATTCAAAGAGAGTGAGATGCCAGCTCCTTTCATTCAGTCAGTAGCTTCAATCATTTCTGGTATATGAATAACATGATGTTTTTCAATGGCAAAAATCAATGAATATTGTAAATGCACAAACAGTAATTTCTCCGAATTGCAAGGTGCAATTCTGAAATTTTTTGCTTTTTCCTGCTCCTCTTAGCATGATAAAGAAGATTCAAAGAGAGTGAGATGCCAGCTCCTTTCATTCAGTCAGTAGCTTCAATCATTTCTGGACGTTTTTCAATGGCAAAAATCAATGAATATTGTAAATGCACAAACAGTAATTTCTCCGCATTGCAAGGTGCAATTCTGAAATTTTTTGCTTTTTCCTGCTCTTCTTAGCATGATAAAGAAGATTCAAAGAGAGTGAGATGCCAGCTCCTTTCATTCAGTCAGTAGCTTCAAACATTTCTGGTATATGAATAACATGATGTTTTTCAATGGCAAAAATCAATGAATATTGTAAATGCACAAACAGTAATTTCTCCGCATTGCAAGGTGCAGTTCTGAAATTTTTTGCTTTTTCCTGCTCCTCTTAGCATGATAAAGAAGATTCAAAGAGAGTGAGATGCCAGCTCCTTTCATTCAGTCAGTAGCTTCAATCATTTCTGGACGTTTTTCAATGGCAAAAATCAATGAATATTGTAAATGCACAAACAGTAATTTCTCCGCATTGCAAGGTGCAATTCTGAAATTTTTTGCTTTTTCCTGCTCCTCTTAGCATGATAAAGAAGATTCAAAGAGAGTGAGATGCCAGCTCCTTTCATTCAGTCAGTAGCTTCAATCATTTCTGGACGTTTTTCAATGGCAAAAATCAATGAATATTGTAAATGCACAAACAGTAATTTCTCCGCATTGCAAGGTGCAATTCTGAAATTTTTTGCTTTTTCCTGCTCCTCTTAGCATGATAAAGAAGATTCAAAGAGAGTGAGATGCCAGCTCCTTTCATTCAGTCAGTAGCTTCAAACATTTCTGGTATATGAATAACATGATGTTTTTCAATGGCAAAAATCAATGAATATTGTAAATGCACAAACAGTAATTTCTCCGCATTGCAAGGTGCAATTCTGAAATTTTTTGCTTTTTCCTGCTCCTCTTAGCATGATAAAGAAGATTCAAAGAGAGTGAGATGCCAGCTCCTTTCATTCAGTCAGTAGCTTCAATCATTTCTGGACGTTTTTCAATGGCAAAAATCAATGAATATTGTAAATGCACAAACAGTAAATTCTCCGCATTGCAAGGTGCAATTCTGAAATTTTTTGCTTTTTCCTGCTCCTCTTAGCATGATAAAGAAGATTCAAAGAGAGTGAGATGCCAGCTCCTTTCATTCAGTCAGTAGCTTCAATCATTTCTGGACGTTTTTCAATGGCAAAAATCAATGAATATTGTAAATGCACAAAGAGTAATTTCTCCGCATTGCAAGGTGCAATTCTGAAATTTTTTGCTTTTTCCTGCTCCTCTTAGCATGATAAAGAAGATTCAAAGAGAGTGAGATGCCAGCTCCTTTCATTCAGTCAGTAGCTTCAAACATTTCTGGTATATGAATAACATGATGTTTTTCAATGGCAAAAATCAATGAATATTGTAAATGCACAAACAGTAATTTCTCCACATTGCAAGGTGCAATTCTGAAATTTTTTGCTTTTTCCTGCTCCTCTTAGCATGATAAAGAAGATTCAAAGAGAGTGAGATGCCAGCTCCTTTCATTCAGTCAGTAGCTTCAATCATTTCTGGACGTTTTTCAATGGCAAAAATCATTGAATATTGTAAATGCACAAACAGTAATTTCTCCGCATTGCAAGGTGCAATTCTGAAATTTTTTGCTTTTTCCTGCTCCTCTTAGCATGATAAAGAAGATTCAAAGAGAGTGAGATGCCAGCTCCTTTCATTCAGTCAGTAGCTTCAATCATTTCTGGTATATGAATAACATGATGTTTTTCAATGGCAAAAATCAATGAATATTGTAAATGCACAAACAGTAATTTCTCCGGATTGCAAGGTGCAATTCTGAAATTTTTTGCTTTTTCCTGCTCCTCTTAGCATGATAAAGAAGATTCAAAGAGAGTGAGATGCCAGCTCCTTTCATTCAGTCAGTAGCTTCAATCATTTCTGGACGTTTTTCAATGGCAAAAATCAATGAATATTGTAAATGCACAAACAGTAATTTCTCCGCATTGCAAGGTGCAATTCTGAAATTTTTTGCTTTTTCCTGCTCCTCTTAGCATGATAAACAAGATTCAAAGAGAGTGAGATGCCAGCTCCTTTCATTCAGTCAGTAGCTTCAATCATTTCTGGACGTTTTTCAATGGCAAAAATCAATGAATATTGTAAATGCACAAACAGTAATTTCTCCGCATTGCAAGGTGCAATTCTGAAATTTTTTGCTTTTTCCTGCTCCTCTTAGCATGATAAAGAAGATTCAAAGAGAGTGAGATGCCAGCTCCTTTCATTCAGTCAGTAGCTTCAAACATTTCTGGTATATGAATAACATGATGTTTTTCAATGGCAAAAATCAATGAATATTGTAAATGCACAAACAGTAATTTCTCCGCATTGCAAGGTGCAATTCTGAAATGTTTTGCTTTTTCCTGCTCCTCTTAGCATGATAAAGAAGATTCAAAGAGAGTGAGATGCCAGCTCTTTTCATTCAGTCAGTAGCTTCAATCATTTCTGGACGTTTTTCAATGGCAAAAATCAATGAATATTGTAAATGCACAAACAGTAATTTCTCCGCATTGCAAGGTGCAATTCTGAAATTTTTTGCTTTTTCCTGCTCCTCTTAGCATGATAAAGAAGATTCAAAGAGAGTGAGATGCCAGTTCCTTTCATTCAGTCAGTAGCTTCAATCATTTCTGGACGTTTTTCAATGGCAAAAATCAATGAATATTGTAAATGCACAAAGAGTAATTTCTCCGCATTGCAAGGTGCAATTCTGAAATTTTTTGCTTTTTCCTGCTCCTCTTAGCATGATAAAGAAGATTCAAAGAGAGTGAGATGCCAGCTCCTTTCATTCAGTCAGTAGCTTCAAACATTTCTGGTATATGAATAACATGATGTTTTTCAATGGCAAAAATCAATGAATATTGTAAATGCACAAACAGTAATTTCTCCGCATTGCAAGGTGCAATTCTGAAATGTTTTGCTTTTTCCTGCTCCTCAGCATGATAAAGAAGATTCAAAGAGAGTGAGATGCCAGCTCCTTTCATTCAGTCAGTAGCTTCAATCATTTCTGGACGTTTTTCAATGGCAAAAATCATTGAATATTGTAAATGCACAAACAGTAATTTCTCCGCATTGCAAGGTGCAATTCTGAAATTTTTTGCTTTTTCCTGCTCCTCTTAGCATGATAAACAAGATTCAAAGAGAGTGAGATGCCAGCTCCTTTCATTCAGTCAGTAGCTTCAATCATTTCTGAACGTTTTTCAATGGCAAAAATCAATGAATATTGTAAATGCACAAACTAATTTCTCCGCATTGCAAGGTGCAATTCTGAAATTTTTTGCTTTTTCCTGCTCCTCTTAGCATGATAAAGAAGATTCAAAGAGAGTGAGATGCCAGCTCCTTTCATTCAGTCAGTAGCTTCAAACATTTCTGGTATATGAATAACATGATGTTTTTCAATGGCAAAAATCAATGAATATTGTAAATGCACAAACAGTAATTTCTCCGCATTGCAAGGTGCAATTCTGAAATGTTTTGCTTTTTCCTGCTCCTCTTAGCATGATAAAGAAGATTCAAAGAGAGTGAGATGCCAGCTCTTTTCATTCAGTCAGTAGCTTCAATCATTTCTGGACGTTTTTCAATGGCAAAAATCAATGAATATTGTAAATGCACAAACAGTAATTTCTCCGCATTGCAAGGTGCAATTCTGAAATTTTTTGCTTTTTCCTGCTCCTCTTAGCATGATAAAGAAGATTCAAAGAGAGTGAGATGCCAGCTCCTTTCATTCAGTCAGTAGCTTCAATCATTTCTGGACGTTTTTCAATGGCAAAAATCATTGAATATTGTAAATGCACAAACAGTAATTTCTCCGCATTGCAAGGTGCAATTCTGAAATTTTTTGCTTTTTCCTGCTCCTCTTAGCATGATAAACAAGATTCAAAGAGAGTGAGATGCCAGCTCCTTTCATTCAGTCAGTAGCTTCAATCATTTCTGGACGTTTTTCAATGGCAAAAATCAATGAATATTGTAAATGCACAAACTAATTTCTCCGCATTGCAAGGTGCAATTCTGAAATTTTTTGCTTTTTCCTGCTCCTCTTAGCATGATAAAGAAGATTCAAAGAGAGTGAGATGCCAGCTCCTTTCATTCAGTCAGTAGCTTCAAACATTTCTGGTATATGAATAACATGATGTTTTTCAATGGCAAAAATCAATGAATATTGTAAATGCACAAACAGTAATTTCTCCGCATTGCAAGGTGCAATTCTGAAATTTTTTGCTTTTTCCTGCTCCTCTTAGCATGATAAAGAAGATTCAAAGAGAGTGAGATGCCAGCTCCTTTCATTCAGTCAGTAGCTTCAATCATTTCTGGACGTTTTTCAATGGCAAAAATCAATGAATATTGTAAATGCACAAACAGTAATTTCTCCGCATTGCAAGGTGCAATTCTGAAATTTTTTGCTTTTTCCTGCTCCTCTTAGCATGATAAAGAAGATTCAAAGAGAGTGAGATGCCAGCTCCTTTCATTCAGTCAGTAGCTTCAAACATTTCTGGTATATGAATAACATGATGTTTTTCAATGGCAAAAATCAATGAATATTGTAAATGCACAAACAGTAATTTCTCCGCATTGCAAGGTGCAATTCTGAAATTTTTTGCTTTTTCCTGCTCCTCTTAGCATGATAAAGAAGATTCAAAGAGAGTGAGATGCCAGCTCCTTTCATTCAGTAAGTAGCTTCAATCATTTCTGGACGTTTTTCAATGGCAAAAATCAATGAATATTGTAAATGCACAAACAGTAATTTCTCCGCATTGCAAGGTGCAATTCTGAAATTTTTGCTTTTTCCTGCTCCTCTTAGCATGATAAACAAGATTCAAAGAGAGTGAGATGCCAGCTCCTTTCATTCAGTCAGTAGCTTCAATCATTTCTGGACGTTTTTCAATGGCAAAAATCAATGAATATTGTAAATGCACAAACAGTAATTTCTCCGCATTGCAAGGTGCAATTCTGAAATTTTTTGCTTTTTCCTCCTCCTCTTAGCATGATAAAGAAGATTCAAAGAGAGTGAGATGCCAGCTCCTTTCATTCAGTCAGTAGCTTCAAACATTTCTGGTATATGAATAACATGATGTTTTTCAATGGCAAAAATCAATGAATATTGTAAATGCACAAACAGTAATTTCTCCGCATTGCAAGGTGCAGTTCTGAAATTTTTTGCTTTTTCCTGCTCCTCTTAGCATGATAAAGAAGATTCAAAGAGAGTGAGATGCCAGCTCCTTTCATTCAGTCAGTAGCTTCAATCATTTCTGGACGTTTTTCAATGGCAAAAATCAATGAATATTGTAAATGCACAAACAGTAATTTCTCCGCATTGCAAGGTGCAATTCTGAAATTTTTTGCTTTTTCCTGCTCCTCTTAGCATGATAAAGAAGATTCAAAGAGAGTGAGATGCCAGCTCCTTTCATTCAGTCAGTAGCTTCAATCATTTCTGGACGTTTTTCAATGGCAAAAATCAATGAATATTGTAAATGCACAAACAGTAATTTCTCCGCATTGCAAGGTGCAATTCTGAAATTTTTTGCTTTTTCCTGCTCCTCTTAGCATGATAAAGAAGATTCAAAGAGAGTGAGATGCCAGCTCCTTTCATTCAGTCAGTAGCTTCAAACATTTCTGGTATATGAATAACATGATGTTTTTCAATGGCAAAAATCAATGAATATTGTAAATGCACAAACAGTAATTTCTCCGCATTGCAAGGTGCAATTCTGAAATTTTTTGCTTTTTCCTGCTCCTCTTAGCATGATAAAGAAGATTCAAAGAGAGTGAGATGCCAGCTCCTTTCATTCAGTCAGTAGCTTCAATCATTTCTGGACGTTTTTCAATGGCAAAAATCAATGAATATTGTAAATGCACAAACAGTAATTTCTCCGCATTGCAAGGTGCAATTCTGAAATTTTTTGCTTTTTCCTGCTCCTCTTAGCATGATAAAGAAGATTCAAAGAGAGTGAGATGCCAGCTCCTTTCATTCAGTCAGTAGCTTCAATCATTTCTGGACGTTTTTCAATGGCAAAAATCAATGAATATTGTAAATGCACAAAGAGTAATTTCTCCGCATTGCAAGGTGCAATTCTGAAATTTTTTGCTTTTTCCTGCTCCTCTTAGCATGATAAAGAAGATTCAAAGAGAGTGAGATGCCAGCTCCTTTCATTCAGTCAGTAGCTTCAAACATTTCTGGTATATGAATAACATGATGTTTTTCAATGGCAAAAATCAATGAATATTGTAAATGCACAAACAGTAATTTCTCCACATTGCAAGGTGCAATTCTGAAATTTTTTGCTTTTTCCTGCTCCTCTTAGCATGATAAAGAAGATTCAAAGAGAGTGAGATGCCAGCTCCTTTCATTCAGTCAGTAGCTTCAATCATTTCTGGACGTTTTTCAATGGCAAAAATCATTGAATATTGTAAATGCACAAACAGTAATTTCTCCGCATTGCAAGGTGCAATTCTGAAATTTTTTGCTTTTTCCTGCTCCTCTTAGCATGATAAAGAAGATTCAAAGAGAGTGAGATGCCAGCTCCTTTCATTCAGTCAGTAGCTTCAATCATTTCTGGTATATGAATAACATGATGTTTTTCAATGGCAAAAATCAATGAATATTGTAAATGCACAAACAGTAATTTCTCCGGATTGCAAGGTGCAATTCTGAAATTTTTTGCTTTTTCCTGCTCCTCTTAGCATGATAAAGAAGATTCAAAGAGAGTGAGATGCCAGCTCCTTTCATTCAGTCAGTAGCTTCAATCATTTCTGGACGTTTTTCAATGGCAAAAATCAATGAATATTGTAAATGCACAAACAGTAATTTCTCCGCATTGCAAGGTGCAATTCTGAAATTTTTTGCTTTTTCCTGCTCCTCTTAGCATGATAAACAAGATTCAAAGAGAGTGAGATGCCAGCTCCTTTCATTCAGTCAGTAGCTTCAATCATTTCTGGACGTTTTTCAATGGCAAAAATCAATGAATATTGTAAATGCACAAACAGTAATTTCTCCGCATTGCAAGGTGCAATTCTGAAATTTTTTGCTTTTTCCTGCTCCTCTTAGCATGATAAAGAAGATTCAAAGAGAGTGAGATGCCAGCTCCTTTCATTCAGTCAGTAGCTTCAAACATTTCTGGTATATGAATAACATGATGTTTTTCAATGGCAAAAATCAATGAATATTGTAAATGCACAAACAGTAATTTCTCCGCATTGCAAGGTGCAATTCTGAAATGTTTTGCTTTTTCCTGCTCCTCTTAGCATGATAAAGAAGATTCAAAGAGAGTGAGATGCCAGCTCTTTTCATTCAGTCAGTAGCTTCAATCATTTCTGGACGTTTTTCAATGGCAAAAATCAATGAATATTGTAAATGCACAAACAGTAATTTCTCCGCATTGCAAGGTGCAATTCTGAAATTTTTTGCTTTTTCCTGCTCCTCTTAGCATGATAAAGAAGATTCAAAGAGAGTGAGATGCCAGTTCCTTTCATTCAGTCAGTAGCTTCAATCATTTCTGGACGTTTTTCAATGGCAAAAATCAATGAATATTGTAAATGCACAAAGAGTAATTTCTCCGCATTGCAAGGTGCAATTCTGAAATTTTTTGCTTTTTCCTGCTCCTCTTAGCATGATAAAGAAGATTCAAAGAGAGTGAGATGCCAGCTCCTTTCATTCAGTCAGTAGCTTCAAACATTTCTGGTATATGAATAACATGATGTTTTTCAAAGGCAAAAATCAATGAATATTGTAAATGCACAAACAGTAATTTCTCCGCATTGCAAGGTGCAATTCTGAAATGTTTTGCTTTTTCCTGCTCCTCAGCATGATAAAGAAGATTCAAAGAGAGTGAGATGCCAGCTCCTTTCATTCAGTCAGTAGCTTCAATCATTTCTGGACGTTTTTCAATGGCAAAAATCATTGAATATTGTAAATGCACAAACAGTAATTTCTCCGCATTGCAAGGTGCAATTCTGAAATTTTTTGCTTTTTCCTGCTCCTCTTAGCATGATAAACAAGATTCAAAGAGAGTGAGATGCCAGCTCCTTTCATTCAGTCAGTAGCTTCAATCATTTCTGAACGTTTTTCAATGGCAAAAATCAATGAATATTGTAAATGCACAAACTAATTTCTCCGCATTGCAAGGTGCAATTCTGAAATTTTTTGCTTTTTCCTGCTCCTCTTAGCATGATAAAGAAGATTCAAAGAGAGTGAGATGCCAGCTCCTTTCATTCAGTCAGTAGCTTCAAACATTTCTGGTATATGAATAACATGATGTTTTTCAATGGCAAAAATCAATGAATATTGTAAATGCACAAACAGTAATTTCTCCGCATTGCAAGGTGCAATTCTGAAATGTTTTGCTTTTTCCTGCTCCTCTTAGCATGATAAAGAAGATTCAAAGAGAGTGAGATGCCAGCTCTTTTCATTCAGTCAGTAGCTTCAATCATTTCTGGACGTTTTTCAATGGCAAAAATCAATGAATATTGTAAATGCACAAACAGTAATTTCTCCGCATTGCAAGGTGCAATTCTGAAATTTTTTGCTTTTTCCTGCTCCTCTTAGCATGATAAAGAAGATTCAAAGAGAGTGAGATGCCAGCTCCTTTCATTCAGTCAGTAGCTTCAATCATTTCTGGACGTTTTTCAATGGCAAAAATCATTGAATATTGTAAATGCACAAACAGTAATTTCTCCGCATTGCAAGGTGCAATTCTGAAATTTTTTGCTTTTTCCTGCTCCTCTTAGCATGATAAACAAGATTCAAAGAGAGTGAGATGCCAGCTCCTTTCATTCAGTCAGTAGCTTCAATCATTTCTGGACGTTTTTCAATGGCAAAAATCAATGAATATTGTAAATGCACAAACTAATTTCTCCGCATTGCAAGGTGCAATTCTGAAATTTTTTGCTTTTTCCTGCTCCTCTTAGCATGATAAAGAAGATTCAAAGAGAGTGAGATGCCAGCTCCTTTCATTCAGTCAGTAGCTTCAAACATTTCTGGTATATGAATAACATGATGTTTTTCAATGGCAAAAATCAATGAATATTGTAAATGCACAAACAGTAATTTCTCCGCATTGCAAGGTGCAATTCTGAAATTTTTTGCTTTTTCCTGCTCCTCTTAGCATGATAAAGAAGATTCAAAGAGAGTGAGATGCCAGCTCCTTTCATTCAGTCAGTAGCTTCAATCATTTCTGGACGTTTTTCAATGGCAAAAATCAATGAATATTGTAAATGCACAAACAGTAATTTCTCCGCATTGCAAGGTGCAATTCTGAAATTTTTTGCTTTTTCCTGCTCCTCTTAGCATGATAAAGAAGATTCAAAGAGAGTGAGATGCCAGCTCCTTTCATTCAGTCAGTAGCTTCAAACATTTCTGGTATATGAATAACATGATGTTTTTCAATGGCAAAAATCAATGAATATTGTAAATGCACAAACAGTAATTTCTCCGCATTGCAAGGTGCAATTCTGAAATTTTTTGCTTTTTCCTGATGCTCTTAGCATGATAAAGAAGATTCAAAGAGAGTGAGATGCCAGCTCCTTTCATTCAGTAAGTAGCTTCAATCATTTCTGGACGTTTTTCAATGGCAAAAATCAATGAATATTGTAAATGCACAAACAGTAATTTCTCCGCATTGCAAGGTGCAATTCTGAAATTTTTTGCTTTTTCCTGCTCCTCTTAGCATGATAAACAAGATTCAAAGAGAGTGAGATGCCAGCTCCTTTCATTCAGTCAGTAGCTTCAATCATTTCTGGACGTTTTTCAATGGCAAAAATCAATGAATATTGTAAATGCACAAACAGTAATTTCTCCGCATTGCAAGGTGCAATTCTGAAATTTTTTGCTTTTTCCTCCTCCTCTTAGCATGATAAAGAAGATTCAAAGAGAGTGAGATGCCAGCTCCTTTCATTCAGTCAGTAGCTTCAAACATTTCTGGTATATGAATAACATGATGTTTTTCAATGGCAAAAATCAATGAATATTGTAAATGCACAAACAGTAATTTCTCCGCATTGAAAGGTGCAATTCTGAAATTTTTTGCTTTTTCCTGCTCCTCTTAGCATGATAAAGAAGATTCAAAGAGAGTGAGATGCCAGCTCCTTTCATTCAGTCAGTAGCTTCAATCATTTCTGGACGTTTTTCAATGGCAAAAATCAATGAATATTGTAAATGCACAAACAGTAATTTCTCCGCATTGCAAGGTGCAATTCTGAAATTTTTTGCTTTTTCCTGCTCCTCTTAGCATGATAAAGAAGATTCAAAGAGAGTGAGATGCCAGCTCCTTTCATTCAGTCAGTAGCTTCAAACATTTCTGGTATATGAATAACATGATGTTTTTCAATGGCAAAAATCAATGAATATTGTAAATGCACAAACAGTAATTTCTCCGCATTGAAAGGTGCAATTCTGAAATTTTTTGCTTTTTCCTGCTCCTCTTAGCATGATAAAGAAGATTCAAAGAGAGTGAGATGCCAGCTCCTTTCATTCAGTCAGTAGCTTCAATCATTTCTGGACGTTTTTCAATGGCAAAAATCAATGAATATTGTAAATGCACAAACAGTAATTTCTCCGCATTGCAAGGTGCAATTCTGAAATTTTTTGCTTTTTCCTGCTCCTCTTAGCATGATAAACAAGATTCAAAGAGAGTGAGATGCCAGCTCCTTTCATTCAGTCAGTAGCTTCAATCATTTCTGGACGTTTTCAATGGCAAAAATCAATGAATATTGTAAATGCACAAACAGTAATTTCTCCGCATTGCAAGGTGCAATTCTGAAATTTTTTGCTTTTTTCTGCTCCTCTTAGCATGATAAAGAAGATTCAAAGAGAGTGAGATGCCAGCTCCTTTCATTCAGTCAGTAGCTTCAAACATTTCTGGTATATGAATAACATGATGTTTTTCAATGGCAAAAATCAATGAATATTGTAAATGCACAAACAGTAATTTCTCCGCATTGCAAGGTGCAATTCTGAAATTTTTTGCTTTTTCCTGCTCCTCTTAGCATGATAAAGAAGATTCAAAGAGAGTGAGATGCCAGCTCCTTTCATTCAGTCAGTAGCTTCAATCATTTCTGGACGTTTTTCAATGGCAAAAATCAATGAATATTGTAAATGCACAAACTAATTTCTCCGCATTGCAAGGTGCAATTCTGAATTTTTTTGCTTTTTCCTGCTCCTCTTAGCAAGATAAACAAGATTCAAAGAGAGTGAGATGCCAGCTCCTTTCATTCAGTCAGTAGCTTCAATCATTTCTGGACGTTTTTCAATGGCAAAAATCAATGAATATTGTAAATGCACAAACAGTAATTTCTCCGCATTGCAAGGTGCAATTCTGAAATTTTTTGCTTTTTCCTGCTCCTCTTAGCATGATAAAGAAGATTCAAAGAGAGTGAGATGCCAGCTCCTTTCATTCAGTCAGTAGCTTCAATCATTTCTGGACGTTTTTCAATGGCAAAAATCAATGAATATTGTAAATGCACAAACAGTAATTTCTCCGCATTGCAAGGTGCAATTCTGAAATTTTTTGCTTTTTCCTGCTCCTCTTAGCATGATAAAGAAGATTCAAAGAGAGTGAGATGCCAGCTCCTTTCATTCAGTCAGTAGCTTCAATCATTTCTGGACGTTTTTCAATGGCAAAATCAATGAATATTGTAAATGCACAAACAGTAATTTCTCCGCATTGCAAGGTGCAATTCTGAAATTTTTTGCTTTTTCCTGCTCCTCTTAGCATGATAAAGAAGACTCAAAGAGAGTGAGATGCCAGCTCCTTTCATTCAGTCAGTAGCTTCAAACATTTCTGGTATATGAATAACATGATGTTTTTCAATGGCAAAAATCAATGAATATTGTAAATGCACAAACAGTAATTTCTCCGCATTGCAAGGTGCAATTCTGAAATTTTTTGCTTTTTCCTGCTCCTCTAAGCATGATAAAGAAGATTCAAAGAGAGTGAGATGCCAGCTCATTTCATTCAGTCAGTAGCTTCAATCATTTCTGGACGTTTTTCAATGGCAAAAATCAATGAATATTGTAAATGCACAAACAGTAATTTCTCCGCATTGCAAGGTGCAATTCTGAAATTTTTTGCTTTTTCCTGCTCCTCTTAGCAAGATAAACAAGATTCAAAGAGAATGAGATGCCATCTCCTTTCATTCAGTCAGTAGCTTCAATCATTTCTGGACGTTTTTCAATGGCAAAAATCAATGAATATTGTAAATGCACAAACAGTAATTTCTCCGCATTGCAAGGTGCAATTGTGAAATTTTTTGCTTTTTCCTGCTCCTCTTAGCATGATAAAGAAGAATCAAAGAGAGTGAGATGCCAGCTCCTTTCATTCAGTCAGTAGCTTCAAACATTTCTGGTATATGAATAACATGATGTTTTTCAATGGCAAAAATCAATGAATATTGTAAATGCACAAACAGTAATTTCTCCGCATTGCAAGGTGCAATTCTGAAATTTTTTGCTTTTTCCTGCTCCTCTTAGCATGATAAAGAAGATTCAAAGAGAGTGAGATGCCAGCTCCTTTCATTCAGTAAGTAGCTTCAATCATTTCTGGACGTTTTTCAATGGCAAAAATCAATGAATATTGTAAATGCACAAACAGTAATTTCTCCGCATTGCAAGGTGCAATTCTGAAATTTTTTGCTTTTTCCTGCTCCTCTTAGCATGATAAACAAGATTCAAAGAGAGTGAGATGCCAGCTCCTTTCATTCAGTCAGTAGCTTCAATCATTTCTGGACGTTTTTCAATGGCAAAAATCAATGAATATTGTAAATGCACAAACAGTAATTTCTCCGCATTGCAAGGTGCAATTCTGAAATTTTTTTGCTTTTTCCTGCTCCTCTTAGCATGATAAAGAAGATTCAAAGAGAGTGAGATGCCAGCTCCTTTCATTCAGTCAGTAGCTTCAAACATTTCTGGTATATGAATAACATGATGTTTTTCAATGGCAAAAATCAATGAATATTGTAAATGCACAAACAGTAATTTCTCCGCATTGAAAGGTGCAATTCTGAAATTTTTTGCTTTTTCCTGCTCCTCTTAGCATGATAAAGAAGATTCAAAGAGAGTGAGATGCCAGCTCCTTTCATTCAGTCAGTAGCTTCAATCATTTCTGGACGTTTTTCAATGGCAAAAATCAATGAATATTGTAAATGCACAAACAGTAATTTCTCCGCATTGCAAGGTGCAATTCTGAAATTTTTTGCTTTTTCCTGCTCCTCTTAGCATGATAAACAAGATTCAAAGAGAGTGAGATGCCAGCTCCTTTCATTCAGTCAGTAGCTTCAATCATTTCTGGACGTTTTTCAATGGCAAAAATCAATGAATATTGTAAATGCACAAACAGTAATTTCTCCGCATTGCAAGGTGCAATTCTGAAATTTTTTGCTTTTTTCTGCTCCTCTTAGCATGATAAAGAAGATTCAAAGAAAGTGAGATGCCAGCTCCTTTCATTCAGTCAGTAGCTTCAAACATTTCTGGTATATGAATAACATGATGTTTTTCAATGGCAAAAATCAATGAATATTGTAAATGCACAAACAGTAATTTCTCCGCATTGCAAGATGCAATTCTGAAATTTTTTGCTTTTTCCTGCTCCTCTTAGCATGATAAAGAAGATTCAAAGAGAGTGAGATGCCAGCTCCTTTCATTCAGTCAGTAGCTTCAATCATTTCTGGACGTTTTTCAATGGCAAAAATCAATGAATATTGTAAATGCACAAACAGTAATTTCTCCGCATTGCAAGGTGCAATTCTGAAATTTTTTGCTTTTTCCTGCTCCTCTTAGCAAGATAAACAAGATTCAAAGAGAGTGAGATGCCAGCTCCTTTCATTCAGTCAGTAGCTTCAATCATTTCTGGACGTTTTTCAATGGCAAAAATCAATGAATATTGTAAATGCACAAACAGTAATTTCTCCGCATTGCAAGGTGCAATTCTGAAATTTTTTGCTTTTTCCTGCTCCTCTTAGCATGATAAAGAAGATTCAAAGAGAGTGAGATGCCAGCTCCTTTCATTCAGTCAGTAGCTTCAATCATTTCTGGACGTTTTTCAATGGCAAAAATCAATGAATATTGTAAATGCACAAACAGTAATTTCTCCGCATTGCAAGGTGCAATTCTGAAATTTTTTGCTTTTTCCTGCTCCTCTTAGCATGATAAAGAAGATTCAAAGAGAGTGAGATGCCAGCTCCTTTCATTCAGTCAGTAGCTTCAATCATTTCTGGACGTTTTTCAATGGCAAAATCAATGAATATTGTAAATGCACAAACAGTAACTTCTCCGCATTGCAAGGTGCAATTCTGAAATTTTTTGCTTTTTCCTGCTCCTCTTAGCATGATAAAGAAGATTCAAAGAGAGTGAGATGCCAGCTCCTTTCATTCAGTCAGTAGCTTCAAACATTTCTGGTATATGAATAACATGATGTTTTTCAATGGCAAAAATCAATGAATATTGTAAATGCACAAACAGTAATTTCTCCGCATTGCAAGGTGCAATTCTGAAATTTTTTGCTTTTTCCTGCTCCTCTAAGCATGATAAAGAAGATTCAAAGAGAGTGAGATGCCAGCTCCTTTCATTCAGTCAGTAGCTTCAATCATTTCTGGACGTTTTTCAATGGCAAAAATCAATGAATATTGTAAATGCACAAACAGTAATTTCTCCGCATTGCAAGGTGCAATTCTGAAATTTTTTGCTTTTTCCTGCTCCTCTTAGCATGATAAACTAGATTCAAAGAGAATGAGATGCCAGCTCCTTTCATTCAGTCAGTAGCTTCAATCATTTCTGGACGTTTTTCAATGGCAAAAATCAATGAATATTGTAAATGCACAAACAGTAATTTCTCCGCATTGCAAGGTGCAATTCTGAAATTTTTTGCTTTTTCCTGCTCCTCTTAGCATGATAAAGAAGATTCAAAGAGAGTGAGATGCCAGCTCCTTTCATTCAGTCAGTAGCTTCAAACATTTCTGGTATATGAATAACATGATGTTTTTCAATGGCAAAAATCAATGAATATTGTAAATGCACAAACAGTAATTTCTCCGCATTGCAAGGTGCAATTCTGAAATTTTTTGCTTTTTCCTGCTCCTCTTAGCATGATAAAGAAGATTCAAAGAGAGTGAGATGCCAGCTCCTTTCATTCAGTCAGTAGCTTCAATCATTTCTGGACGTTTTTCAATGGCAAAAATCAATGAATATTGTAAATGCACAAACAGTAATTTCTCCGCATTGCAAGGTGCAATTCTGAATTTTTTTGCTTTTTCCTGCTCCTCTTAGCATGATAAAGAAGATTCAAAGATAGTGAGATGCCAGCTCCTTTCATTCAGTCAGTAGCTTCAAACATTTCTGGTATATGAATAACATGATGTTTTTCAATGGCAAAAATCAATGAATATTGTAAATGCACAAACAGTAATTTCTCCGCATTGCAAGGTGCAATTTTGAAATTTTTTGCTTTTTCCTGCTCCTCTTAGCATGTTAAAGAAGATTCAAAGAGAGTGAGATGCCAGCTCCTTTCATTCAGTCAGTAGCTTCAATCATTTCTGGACGTTTTTCAATGGCAAAAATCAATGAATATTGTAAATGCACAAACAGTAATTTCTCCGCATTGCAAGGTGCAATTCTGAAATTTTTTGCTTTTTCCTGCTCCTCTTAGCATGATAAACAAGATTTAAAGAGAGTGAGATGCCAGCTCCTTTCATTCAGTCAGTAGCTTCAATCATTTCTGGATGTTTTTCAATGGCAAAAATCAATGAATATTGTAAATGCACAAACAGTAATTTCTCCGCATTGCAAGGTGCAATTCTGAAATTTTTTGCTTTTTTCTGCTCCTCTTAGCATGATAAAGAAGATTCAAAGAGAGTGAGATGCCAGCTCCTTTCATTCAGTCAGTAGCTTCAAACATTTCTGGTATATGAATAACATGATGTTTTTCAATGGCAAAAATCAATGAATATTGTAAATGCACAAACAGTAATTTCTCCGCATTGCAAGGTGCAATTCTGAAATTTTTTGCTTTTTCCTGCTCCTCTTAGCATGATAAAGAAGATTCAAAGAGAGTGAGATGCCAGCTCCTTTCATTCAGTCAGTAGCTTCAAACATTTCTGGTATATGAATAACATGATGTTTTTCAATGGCAAAAATCAATGAATATTGTAAATGCACAAACAGTAATTTCTCCGCATTGCAAGGTGCAATTCTGAAATTTTTTGCTTTTTCCTGCTCCTCTTAGCATGATAAAGAAGATTCAAAGAGAGTGAGATGCCAGCTCCTTTCATTCAGTCAGTAGCTTCAATCATTTCTGGACGTTTTTCAATGGCAAAAATCAATGAATATTGTAAATGCACAAACAGTAATTTCTCCGCATTGCAAGGTGCAATTCTGAAATTTTTTGCTTTTTCCTGCTCCTCTTAGCATGATAAACAAGATTCAAAGAGAGTGAGATGCCAGCTCCTTTCATTCAGTCAGTAGCTTCAATCATTTCTGGACGTTTTTCAATGGCAAAAATCAATGAATATTGTAAATGCACAAACAGTAATTTCTCCGCATTGCAAGGTGCAATTCTGAAATTTTTTGCTTTTTCCTGCTCCTCTTAGCATGATAAAGAAGATTCAAAGAGAGTGAGATGCCAGCTCCTTTCATTCAGTCAGTAGCTTCAAACATTTCTGGTATATGAATAACATGATGTTTTTCAATGGCAAAAATCAATGAATATTGTAAATGCACAAACAGTAATTTCTCCGCATTGAAAGGTGCAATTCTGAAATTTTTTGCTTTTTCCTGCTCCTCTTAGCATGATAAAGAAGATTCAAAGAGAGTGAGATGCCAGCTCCTTTCATTCAGTCAGTAGCTTCAATCATTTCTGGACGTTTTTCAATGGCAAAAATCAATGAATATTGTAAATGCACAAACAGTAATTTCTCCGCATTGCAAGGTGCAATTCTGAAATTTTTTGCTTTTTCCTGCTCCTCTTAGCAAGATAAACAAGATTCAAAGAGAGTGAGATGCCAGCTCCTTTCATTCAGTCAGTAGCTTCAATCATTTCTGGACGTTTTTCAATGGCAAAAATCAATGAATATTGTAAATGCACAAACAGTAATTTCTCCGCATTGCAAGGTGCAATTCTGAAATTTTTTGCTTTTTCCTGCTCCTCTTAGCATGATAAAGAAGATTCAAAGAGAGTGAGATGCCAGCTCCTTTCATTCAGTCAGTAGCTTCAATCATTTCTGGACGTTTTTCAATGGCAAAAATCAATGAATATTGTAAATGCACAAACAGTAATTTCTCCGCATTGCAAGGTGCAATTCTGAAATTTTTTGCTTTTTCCTGCTCCTCTTAGCATGATAAAGAAGATTCAAAGAGAGTGAGATGCCAGCTCGTTTCATTCAGTCAGTAGCTTCAATCATTTCTGGACGTTTTTCAATGGCAAAATCAATGAATATTGTAAATGCACAAACAGTAATTTCTCCGCATTGCAAGGTGCAATTCTGAAATTTTTTGCTTTTTCCTGCTCCTCTTAGCATGATAAAGAAGATTCAAAGAGAGTGAGATGCCAGCTCCTTTCATTCAGTCAGTAGCTTCAAACATTTCTGGTATATGAATAACATGATGTTTTTCAATGGCAAAAATCAATGAATATTGTATATGCACAAACAGTAATTTCTCCGCATTGCAAGGTGCAATTCTGAAATTTTTTGCTTTTTCCTGCTCCTCTAAGCATGATAAAGAAGATTCAAAGAGAGTGAGATGCCAGCTCCTTTCATTCAGTCAGTAGCTTCAATCATTTCTGGACGTTTTTCAATGGCAAAAATCAATGAATATTGTAAATGCACAAACAGTAATTTCTCCGCATTGCAAGGTGCAATTCTGAAATTTTTTGCTTTTTCCTGCTCCTCTTAGCATGATAAACAAGATTCAAAGAGAATGAGATGCCAGCTCCTTTCATTCAGTCAGTAGCTTCAATCATTTCTGGACGTTTTTCAATGGCAAAAATCAATGAATATTGTAAATGCACAAACAGTAATTTCTCCGCATTGCAAGGTGCAATTCTGAAATTTTTTGCTTTTTCCTGCTCCTCTTAGCATGATAAAGAAGATTCAAAGAGAGTGAGATGCCAGCTCCTTTCATTCAGTCAGTAGCTTCAAACATTTCTGGTATATGAATAACATGATGTTTTTCAATGGCAAAAATCAATGAATATTGTAAATGCACAAACAGTAATTTCTCCGCATTGCAAGGTGCAATTCTGAAATTTTTTGCTTTTTCCTGCTCCTCTTAGCATGATAAAGAAGATTCAAAGAGATTGAGATGCCAGCTCCTTTCATTCAGTCAGTAGCTTCAATCATTTCTGGACGTTTTTCAATGGCAAAAATCAATGAATATTGTAAATGCACAAACAGTAATTTCTCCGCATTGCAAGGTGCAATTCTGAATTTTTTTGCTTTTTCCTGCTCCTCTTAGCATGATAAAGAAGATTCAAAGATAGTGAGATGCCAGCTCCTTTCATTCAGTCAGTAGCTTCAAACATTTCTGGTATATGAATAACATGATGTTTTTCAATGGCAAAAATCAATGAATATTGTAAATGCACAAACAGTAATTTCTCCGCATTGCAAGGTGCAATTTTGAAATTTTTTGCTTTTTCCTGCTCCTCTTAGCATGATAAAGAAGATTCAAAGAGAGTGAGATGCCAGCTCCTTTCATTCAGTCAGTAGCTTCAATCATTTCTGGACGTTTTTCAATGGCAAAAATCAATGAATATTGTAAATGCACAAACAGTAATTTCTCCGCATTGCAAGGTGCAATTCTGAAATTTTTTGCTTTTTCCTGCTCCTCTTAGCATGATAAACAAGATTCAAAGAGCGTGAGATGCCAGCTCCTTTCATTCAGTCAGTAGCTTCAATCATTTCTGGATGTTTTTCAATGGCAAAAATCAATGAATATTGTAAATGCACAAACAGTAATTTCTCCGCATTGCAAGGTGCAATTCTGAAATTTTTTGCTTTTTTCTGCTCCTCTTAGCATGATAAAGAAGATTCAAAGAGAGTGAGATGCCAGCTCCTTTCATTCAGTCAGTAGCTTCAAACATTTCTGGTATATGAATAACATGATGTTTTTCAATGGCAAAAATCAATGAATATTGTAAATGCACAAACAGTAATTTCTCCGCATTGCAAGGTGCAATTCTGAAATTTTTTGCTTTTTCCTGCTCCTCTTAGCATGATAAAGAAGATTCAAAGAGAGTGAGATGCCAGCTCCTTTCATTCAGTCAGTAGCTTCAAACATTTCTGGTATATGAATAACATGATGTTTTTCAATGGCAAAAATCAATGAATATTGTAAATGCACAAACAGTAATTTCTCCGCATTGCAAGGTGCAATTCTGAAATTTTTTGCTTTTTCCTGCTCCTCTTAGCATGATAAAGAAGATTCAAAGAGAGTGAGATGCCAGCTCCTTTCATTCAGTCAGTAGCTTCAATCATTTCTGGACGTTTTTCAATGGCAAAAATCAATGAATATTGTAAATGCACAAACAGTAATTTCTCCGCATTGCAAGGTGCAATTCTGAAATTTTTTGCTTTTTCCTGCTCCTCTTAGCATGATAAACAAGATTCAAAGAGAGTGAGATGCCAGCTCCTTTCATTCAGTCAGTAGCTTCAATCATTTCTGGACGTTTTTCAATGGCAAAAATCAATGAATATTGTAAATGCACAAACAGTAATTTCTCCGCATTGCAAGGTGCAATTCTGAAATTTTTTGCTTTTTCCTGCTCCTCTTAGCATGATAAAGAAGATTCAAAGAGAGTGAGATGCCAGCTCCTTTCATTCAGTCAGTAGCTTCAAACATTTCTGGTATATGAATAACATGATGTTTTTCAATGGCAAAAATCAATGAATATTGTAAATGCACAAACAGTAATTTCTCCGCATTGAAAGGTGCAATTCTGAAATTTTTTGCTTTTTCCTGCTCCTCTTAGCATGATAAAGAAGATTCAAAGAGAGTGAGATGCCAGCTCCTTTCATTCAGTCAGTAGCTTCAATCATTTCTGGACGTTTTTCAATGGCAAAAATCAATGAATATTGTAAATGCACAAACAGTAATTTCTCCGCATTGCAAGGTGCAATTCTGAAATTTTTTGCTTTTTCCTGCTCCTCTTAGCATGATAAACAAGATTCAAAGAGAGTGAGATGCCAGCTCCTTTCATTCAGTCAGTAGCTTCAATCATTTCTGGACGTTTTTCAATGGCAAAAATCAATGAATATTGTAAATGCACAAACAGTAATTTCTCCGCATTGCAAGGTGCAATTCTGAAATTTTTTGCTTTTTTCTGCTCCTCTTAGCATGATAAAGAAGATTCAAAGAGAGTGAGATGTCAGCTCCTTTCATTCAGTCAGTAGCTTCAAACATTTCTGGTATATGAATAACATGATGTTTTTCAATGGCAAAAATCAATGAATATTGTAAATGCACAAACAGTAATTTCTCCGCATTGCAAGGTGCAATTCTGAAATTTTTTGCTTTTTCCTGCTCCTCTTAGCATGATAAAGAAGATTCAAAGAGATTGAGATGCCAGCTCCTTTCATTCAGTCAGTAGCTTCAATCATTTCTGGACGTTTTTCAATGGCAAAAATCAATGAATATTGTAAATGCACAAACAGTAATTTCTCCGCATTGCAAGGTGCAATTCTGAAATTTTTTGCTTTTTCCTGCTCCTCTTAGCAAGATAAACAAGATTCAAAGAGAGTGAGATGCCAGCTCCTTTCATTCAGTCAGTAGCTTCAATCATTTCTGGACGTTTTTCAATGGCAAAAATCAATGAATATTGTAAATGCACAAACAGTAATTTCTCCGCATTGCAAGGTGCAATTCTGAAATTTTTTGCTTTTTCCTGCTCCTCTTAGCATGATAAAGAAGATTCAAAGAGAGTGAGATGCCAGCTCCTTTCATTCACTCAGTAGCTTCAATCATTTCTGGACGTTTTTCAATGGCAAAAATCAATGAATATTGTAAATGCACAAACAGTAATTTCTCCGCATTGCAAGGTGCAATTCTGAAATTTTTTGCTTTTTCCTGCTCCTCTTAGCATGATAAAGAAGATTCAAAGAGAGTG
Organism: Phyllobates terribilis; assembly: GCF_046119375.1. Lineage (NCBI taxonomy): Eukaryota > Metazoa > Chordata > Amphibia > Anura > Dendrobatidae > Phyllobates > Phyllobates terribilis. The sequence goes on along the minus strand of NW_027364232.1, from coordinate 251,950 downwards.
AGATGCCAGCTCCTTTCATTCAGTCAGTAGCTTCAATCATTTCTGGACGTTTTTCAATGGCAAAATCAATGAATATTGTAAATGCACAAACAGTAATTTCTCCGCATTGCAAGGTGCAATTCTGAAATTTTTTGCTTTTTCCTGCTCCTCTTAGCATGATAAAGAAGATTCAAAGAGAGTGAGATGCCAGCTCCTTTCATTCAGTCAGTAGCTTCAAACATTTCTGGTATATGAATAACATGATGTTTTTCAATGGCAAAAATCAATGAATATTGTAAATGCACAAACAGTAATTTCTCCGCATTGCGAGGTGCAATTCTGAAATTTTTTGCTTTTTCCTGCTCCTCTAAGCATGATAAAGAAGATTCAAAGAGAGTGAGATGCCAGCTCCTTTCATTCAGTCAGTAGCTTCAATCATTTCTGGACGTTTTTCAATGGCAAAAATCAATGAATATTGTAAATGCACAAACAGTAATTTCTCCGCATTGCAAGGTGCAATTCTGAAATTTTTTGCTTTTTCCTGCTCCTCTTAGCATGATAAACAAGATTCAAAGAGAGTGAGATGCCAGCTCCTTTCATTCAGTCAGTAGCTTCAATCATTTCTGGACGTTTTTCAATGGCAAAAATCAATGAATATTGTAAATGCACAAACAGTAATTTCTCCGCATTGCAAGGTGCAATTCTGAAATTTTTTGCTTTTTCCTGCTCCTCTTAGCATGATAAAGAAGATTCAAAGAGAGTGAGATGCCAGCTCCTTTCATTCAGTCAGTAGCTTCAAACATTTCTGGTATATGAATAACATGATGTTTTTCAATGGCAAAAATCAATGAATATTGTAAATGCACAAACAGTAATTTCTCCGCATTGCAAGGTGCAATTCTGAAATTTTTTGCTTTTTCCTGCTCCTCTTAGCATGATAAAGAAGATTCAAAGAGAGTGAGATGCCAGCTCCTTTCATTCAGTCAGTAGCTTCAATCATTTCTGGACGTTTTTCAATGGCAAAAATCAATGAATATTGTAAATGCACAAACAGTAATTTCTCCGCATTGCAAGGTGCAATTCTGAATTTTTTTGCTTTTTCCTGCTCCTCTTAGCATGATAAAGAAGATTCAAAGATAGTGAGATGCCAGCTCCTTTCATTCAGTCAGTAGCTTCAAACATTTCTGGTACATGAATAACATGATGTTTTTCAATGGCAAAAATCAATGAATATTGTAAATGCACAAACAGTAATTTCTCCGCATTGCAAGGTGCAATTTTGAAATTTTTTGCTTTTTCCTGCTCCTCTTAGCATGATAAAGAAGATTCAAAGAGAGTGAGATGCCAGCTCCTTTCATTCAGTCAGTAGCTTCAATCATTTCTGGACGTTTTTCAATGGCAAAAATCAATGAATATTGTAAATGCACAAACAGTAATTTCTCCGCATTGCAAGGTGCAATTCTGAAATTTTTTGCTTTTTCCTGCTCCTCTTAGCATGATAAACAAGATTCAAAGAGAGTGAGATGCCAGCTCCTTTCATTCAGTCAGTAGCTTCAATCATTTCTGGATGTTTTTCAATGGCAAAAATCAATGAATATTGTAAATGCACAAACAGTAATTTCTCCGCATTGCAAGGTGCAATTCTGAAATTTTTTGCTTTTTTCTGCTCCTCTTAGCATGATAAAGAAGATTCAAAGAGAGTGAGATGCCAGCTCCTTTCATTCAGTCAGTAGCTTCAAACATTTCTGGTATATGAATAACATGATGTTTTTCAATGGCAAAAATCAATGAATATTGTAAATGCACAAACAGTAATTTCTCCGCATTGCAAGGTGCAATTCTGAAATTTTTTGCTTTTTCCTGCTCCTCTTAGCATGATAAAGAAGATTCAAAGAGAGTGAGATGCCAGCTCCTTTCATTCAGTCAGTAGCTTCAAACATTTCTGGTATATGAATAACATGATGTTTTTCAATGGCAAAAATCAATGAATATTGTAAATGCACAAACAGTAATTTCTCCGCATTGCAAGGTGCAATTCTGAAATTTTTTGCTTTTTCCTGCTCCTCTTAGCATGATAAAGAAGATTCAAAGAGAGTGAGATGCCAGCTCCTTTCATTCAGTCAGTAGCTTCAATCATTTCTGGACGTTTTTCAATGGCAAAAATCATTGAATATTGTAAATGCACAAACAGTAATTTCTCCGCATTGCAAGGTGCAATTCTGAAATTTTTTGCTTTTTCCTGCTCCTCTTAGCATGATAAACAAGATTCAAAGAGAGTGAGATGCCAGCTCCTTTCATTCAGTCAGTAGCTTCAATCATTTCTGGACGTTTTTCAATGGCAAAAATCAATGAATATTGTAAATGCACAAACAGTAATTTCTCCGCATTGCAAGGTGCAATTCTGAAATTTTTTGCTTTTTTCTGCTCCTCTTAGCATGATAAAGAAGACTCAAAGAGAGTGAGATGCCAGCTCCTTTCATTCAGTCAGTAGCTTCAAACATTTCTGGACGTTTTTCAATGGCAAAAATCAATGAATATTGTAAATGCACAAACAGTAATTTCTCCGCATTGCAAGGTGCAATTCTGAAATTTTTCGCTTTTTCCTGCTCCTCTTAGCAAGATAAACAAGATTCAAAGAGAGTGAGATGCCAGCTCCTTTCATTCAGTCAGTAGCTTCAATCATTTCTGGACGTTTTTCAATGGCAAAAATCAATGAATATTGTAAATGCACAAAGAGTAATTTCTCCGCATTGCAAGGTGCAATTCTGAAATTTTTTGCTTTTTCCTGCTCCTCTTAGCATGATAAAGAAGATTCAAAGAGAGTGAGATGCCAGCTCCTTTCATTCAGTCAGTATCTTCAAACATTTCTGGACGTTTTTCAATGGCAAAAATCAATGAATATTGTAAATGCACAAAGAGTAATTTCTCCGCATTGCAAGGTGCAATTCTGAAATTTTTTGCTTTTTCCTGCTCCTCTTAGCATGATAAAGAAGATTCAAAGAGAGTGAGATGCCAGCTCCTTTCATTCAGTCAGTAGCTTCAATCATTTCTGGTATATGAATAACATGATGTTTTTCAATGGCAAAAATCAATGAATATTGTAAATGCACAAACAGTAATTTCTCCGGATTGCAAGGTGCAATTCTGAAATTTTTTGCTTTTTCCTGCTCCTCTTAGCATGATAAAGAAGATTCAAAGAGAGTGAGATGCCAGCTCCTTTCATTCAGTCAGTAGCTTCAATCATTTCTGGACGTTTTTCAATGGCAAAAATCAATGAATATTGTAAATGCACAAACAGTAATTTCTCCGCATTGCAAGGTGCAATTCTGAAATTTTTTGCTTTTTCCTGCTCCTCTTAGCATGATAAACAAGATTCAAAGAGAGTGAGATGCCAGCTCCTTTCATTCAGTCAGTAGCTTCAATCATTTCTGGACGTTTTTCAATGGCAAAAATCAATGAATATTGTAAATGCACAATCAGTAATTTCTCCGCATTGCAAGGTGCAATTCTGAAATTTTTTTCTTTTTCCTGCTCCTCTTAGCATGATAAAGAAGATTCAAAGAGAGTGAGATGCCAGCTCCTTTCATTCAGTCAGTAGCTTCAAACATTTCTGGTATATGAATAACATGATGTTTTTCAATGGCAAAAATCAATGAATATTGTAAATGCACAAACAGTAATTTCTCCGCATTGCAAGGTGCAATTCTGAAATGTTTTGCTTTTTCCTGCTCCTCTTAGCATGATAAAGAAGATTCAAAGAGAGTGAGATGCCAGCTCCTTTCATTCAGTCAGTAGCTTCAATCATTTCTGGACGTTTTTCAATGGCAAAAATCAATGAATATTGTAAATGCACAAACAGTAATTTCTCCGCATTGCAAGGTGCAATTCTGAAATTTTTTGCTTTTTCCTGCTCCTCTTAGCATGATAAAGAAGATTCAAAGAGATTGAGATGCCAGCTCCTTTCATTCAGTCAGTAGCTTCAATCATTTCTGGACGTTTTTCAATGGCAAAAATCAATGAATATTGTAAATGCACAAAGAGTAATTTCTCCGCATTGCAAGGTGCAATTCTGAAATTTTTTGCTTTTTCCTGCTCCTCTTAGCATGATAAAGAAGATTCAAAGAGAGTGAGATGCCAGCTTCTTTCATTCAGTCAGTAGCTTCAAACATTTCTGGTATATGAATAACATGATGTTTTTCAATGGCAAAAATCAATGAATATTGTAAATGCACAAACAGTAATTTCTCCGCATTGCAAGGTGCAATTCTGAAATTTTTTGCTTTTTCCTGCTCCTCAGCATGATAAAGAAGATTCAAAGAGAGTGAGATGCCAGCTCCTTTCATTCAGTCAGTAGCTTCAAACATTTCTGGTATATGAATAACATGATGTTTTTCAATGGCAAAAATCAATGAATATTGTAAATGCACAAACAGTAATTTCTCCGCATTGCAAGGTGCAATTCTGAAATGTTTTGCTTTTTCCTGCTCCTCTTAGCATGATAAAGAAGATTCAAAGAGAGTGAGATGCCAGCTCCTTTCATTCAGTCAGTAGCTTCAATCATTTCTGGACGTTTTTCAATGGCAAAAATCAATGAATATTGTAAATGCACAAACAGTAATTTCTCCGCATTGCAAGGTGCAATTCTGAAATTTTTTGCTTTTTCCTGCTCCTCTTAGCATGATAAAGAAGATTCAAAGAGATTGAGATGCCAGCTCCTTTCATTCAGTCAGTAGCTTCAATCATTTCTGGACGTTTTTCAATGGCAAAAATCAATGAATATTGTAAATGCACAAAGAGTAATTTCTCCGCATTGCAAGGTGCAATTCTGAAATTTTTTGCTTTTTCCTGCTCCTCTTAGCATGATAAAGAAGATTCAAAGAGAGTGAGATGCCAGCTCCTTTCATTCAGTCAGTAGCTTCAAACATTTCTGGTATATGAATAACATGATGTTTTTCAATGGCAAAAATCAATGAATATTGTAAATGCACAAACAGTAATTTCTCCGCATTGCAAGGTGCAATTCTGAAATTTTTTGCTTTTTCCTGCTCCTCAGCATGATAAAGAAGATTCAAAGAGAGTGAGATGCCAGCTCCTTTCATTCAGTCAGTAGCTTCAATCATTTCTGGACGTTTTTCAATGGCAAAAATCATTGAATATTGTAAATGCACAAACAGTAATTTCTCCGCATTGCAAGGTGCAATTCTGAAATTTTTTGCTTTTTCCTGCTCCTCTTAGCATGATAAACAAGATTCAAAGAGAGTGAGATGCCAGCTCCTTTCATTCAGTCAGTAGCTTCAATCATTTCTGGACGTTTTTCAATGGCAAAAATCAATGAATATTGTAAATGCACAAACTAATTTCTCCGCATTGCAAGGTGCAATTCTGAAATTTTTTGCTTTTTCCTGCTCCTCTAAGCATGATAAAGAAGATTCAAAGAGAGTGAGATGCCAGCTCCTTTCATTCAGTCAGTAGCTTCAATCATTTCTGGTATATGAATAACATGATGTTTTTCAATGGCAAAAATCAATGAATATTGTAAATGCACAAACAGTAATTTCTCCGGATTGCAAGCTGCAATTCTGAAATTTTTTGCTTTTTCCTGCTCCTCTTAGCATGATAAAGAAGATTCAAAGAGAGTGAGATGCCAGCTCCTTTCATTCAGTCAGTAGCTTCAATCATTTCTGGACGTTTTTCAATGGCAAAAATCAATGAATATTGTAAATGCACAAACAGTAATTTCTCCGCATTGCAAGGTGCAATTCTGAAATTTTTTGCTTTTTCCTGCTCCTCTTAGCATGATAAACAAGATTCAAAGAGAGTGAGATGCCAGCTCCTTTCATTCAGTCAGTAGCTTCAATCATTTCTGGACGTTTTTCAATGGCAAAAATCAATGAATATTGTAAATGCACAATCAGTAATTTCTCCGCATTGCAAGGTGCAATTCTGAAATTTTTTGCTTTTTCCTGCTCCTCTTAGCATGATAAAGAATATTCAAAGAGAGTGAGATGCCAGCTCCTTTCATTCAGTCAGTAGCTTCAAACATTTCTGGTATATGAATAACATGATGTTTTTCAATGGCAAAAATCAATGAATATTGTAAATGCACAAACAGTAATTTCTCCGCATTGCAAGGTGCAATTCTGAAATTTTTTGCTTTTTCCTGCTCCTCTTAGCATGATAAAGAAGATTCAAAGAGAGTGAGATGCCAGCTCCTTTCATTCAGTCAGTAGCTTCAATCATTTCTGGACGTTTTTCAATGGCAAAAATCAATGAATATTGTAAATGCACAAACAGTAATTTCTCCGCATTGCAAGGTGCAATTCTGAATTTTTTTGCTTTTTCCTGCTCCTCTTAGCATGATAAAGAAGATTCAAAGATAGTGAGATGCCAGCTCCTTTCATTCAGTCTGTAGCTTCAAACATTTCTGGTATATGAATAACATGATGTTTTTCAATGGCAAAAATCAATGAATATTGTAAATGCACAAACAGTAATTTCTCCGCATTGCAAGGTGCAATTTTGAAATTTTTTGCTTTTTCCTGCTCCTCTTAGCATGATAAAGAAGATTCAAAGAGAGTGAGATGCCAGCTCCTTTCATTCAGTCAGTAGCTTCAATCATTTCTGGACGTTTTTCGATGGCAAAAATCAATGAATATTGTAAATGCACAAACAGTAATTTCTCCGCATTGCAAGGTGCAATTCTGAAATTTTTTGCTTTTTCCTGCTCCTCTTAGCATGATAAACAAGATTCAAAGAGAGTGAGATGCCAGCTCCTTTCATTCAGTCAGTAGCTTCAATCATTTCTGGATGTTTTTCAATGGCAAAAATCAATGAATATTGTAAATGCACAAACAGTAATTTCTCCGCATTGCAAGGTGCAATTCTGAAATTTTTTGCTTTTTTCTGCTCCTCTTAGCATGATAAAGAAGATTCAAAGAGAGTGAGATGCCAGCTCCTTTCATTCAGTCAGTAGCTTCAAACATTTCTGGTATATGAATAACATGATGTTTTTCAATGGCAAAAATCAATGAATATTGTAAATGCACAAACAGTAATTTCTCCGCATTGCAAGGTGCAATTCTGAAATTTTTTGCTTTTTCCTGCTCCTCTTAGCATGATAAAGAAGATTCAAAGAGAGTGAGATGCCAGCTCCTTTCATTCAGTCAGTAGCTTCAAACATTTCTGGTATATGAATAACATGATGTTTTTCAATGGCAAAAATCAATGAATATTGTAAATGCACAAACAGTAATTTCTCCGCATTGCAAGTTGCAATTCTGAAATTTTTTGCTTTTTACTGCTCCTCTTAGCATAATAAAGAAGATTCAAAGAGAGTGAGATGCCAGCTCCTTTCATTCAGTCAGTAGCTTCAATCATTTCTGGACGTTTTTCAATGGCAAAAATCAATGAATATTGTAAATGCACAAACAGTAATTTCTCCGCATTGCAAGGTGCAATTCTGAATTTTTTTGCTTTTTCCTGCTCCTCTTAGCATGATAAAGAAGATTCAAAGATAGTGAGATGCCAGCTCCTTTCATTCAGTCAGTAGCTTCAAACATTTCTGGTATATGAATAACATGATGTTTTTCAATGGCAAAAATCAATGAATATTGTAAATGCACAAACAGTAATTTCTCCGCATTGCAAGGTGCAATTTTGAAATTTTTTGCTTTTTCCTGCTCCTCTTAGCATGATAAAGAAGATTCAAAGAGAGTGAGATGCCAGCTCCTTTCATTCAGTCAGTAGCTTCAATCATTTCTGGACGTTTTTCAATGGCAAAAATCAATGAATATTGTAAATGCACAAACAGTAATTTCTCCGCATTGCAAGGTGCAATTCTGAAATTTTTTGCTTTTTCCTGCTCCTCTTAGCATGATAAACAAGATTCAAAGAGAGTGAGATGCCAGCTCCTTTCATTCAGTCAGTAGCTTCAATCATTTCTGGATGTTTTTCAATGGCAAAAATCAATGAATATTGTAAATGCACAAACAGTAATTTCTCCGCATTGCAAGGTGCAATTCTGAAATTTTTTGCTTTTTTCTGCTCCTCTTAGCATGATAAAGAAGATTCAAAGAGAGTGAGATGCCAGCTCCTTTCATTCAGTCAGTAGCTTCAAACATTTCTGGTATATGAATAACATGATGTTTTTCAATGGCAAAAATCAATGAATATTGTAAATGCACAAACAGTAATTTCTCCGCATTGCAAGGTGCAATTCTGAAATTTTTTGCTTTTTCCTGCTCCTCTTAGCATGATGAAGAAGATTCAAAGAGAGTGAGATGCCAGCTCCTTTCATTCAGTCAGTAGCTTCAAACATTTCTGGTATATGAATAACATGATGTTTTTCAATGGCAAAAATCAATGAATATTGTAAATGCACAAACAGTAATTTCTCCGCATTGCAAGGTGCAATTCTGAAATTTTTTGCTTTTTCCTGCTCCTCTTAGCATGATAAAGAAGATTCAAAGAGAGTGAGATGCCAGCTCCTTTCATTCAGTCAGTAGCTTCAATCATTTCTGGATGTTTTTCAATGGCAAAAATCAATGAATATTGTAAATGCACAAACAGTAATTTCTCCGCATTGCAAGGTGCAATTCTGAATTTTTTTGCTTTTTCCTGCTCCACTTAGCATGATAAAGAAGATTCAAAGATAGTGAGATGCCAGCTCCTTTCATTCAGTCAGTAGCTTCAAACATTTCTGGTATATGAATAACATGATGTTTTTCAATGGCAAAAATCAATGAATATTGTAAATGCACAAACAGTAATTTCTCCGCATTGCAAGGTGCAATTTTGAAATTTTTTGCTTTTTCCTGCTCCTCTTAGCATGATAAAGAAGATTCAAAGAGAGTGAGATGCCAGCTCCTTTCATTCAGTCAGTAGCTACAAACATTTCTGGTATATGAATAACATGATGTTTTTCAATGGCAAAAATCAATGAATATTGTAAATGCACAAACAGTAATTTCTCCGCATTGCAAGGTGCAATTCTGAAATTTTTTGCTTTTTCCTGCTCCTCTTAGCATGATAAAGAAGATTCAAAGAGAGTGAGATGCCAGCTCCTTTCATTCAGTCAGTAGCTTCAATCATTTCTGGACGTTTTTCAATGGCAAAAATCATTGAATATTGTAAATGCACAAACAGTAATTTCTCCGCATTGCAAGGTGCAATTCTGAAATTTTTTGCTTTTTCCTGCTCCTCTTAGCATGATAAACAAGATTCAAAGAGAGTGAGATGCCAGCTCCTTTCATTCAGTCAGTAGCTTCAATCATTTCTGGACGTTTTTCAATGGCAAAAATCAATGAATATTGTAAATGCACAAACAGTAATTTCTCCGCATTGCAAGGTGCAATTCTGAAATTTTTTGCTTTTTTCTGCTCCTCTTAGCATGATAAAGAAGACTCAAAGAGAGTGAGATGCCAGCTCCTTTCATTCAGTCTGTAGCTTCAAACATTTCTGGTATATGAATAACATGATGTTTTTCAATGGCAAAAATCAATGAATATTGTAAATGCACAAACAGTAATTTCTCCGCATTGCAAGGTGCAATTTTGAAATTTTTTGCTTTTTCCTGCTCCTCTTAGCATGATAAAGAAGATTCAAAGAGAGTGAGATGCCAGCTCCTTTCATTCAGTCAGTAGCTTCAATCATTTCTGGACGTTTTTCGATGGCAAAAATCAATGAATATTGTAAATGCACAAACAGTAATTTCTCCGCATTGCAAGGTGCAATTCTGAAATTTTTTGCTTTTTCCTGCTCCTCTTAGCATGATAAACAAGATTCAAAGAGAGTGAGATGCCAGCTCCTTTCATTCAGTCAGTAGCTTCAATCATTTCTGGATGTTTTTCAATGGCAAAAATCAATGAATATTGTAAATGCACAAACAGTAATTTCTCCGCATTGCAAGGTGCAATTCTGAAATTTTTTGCTTTTTTCTGCTCCTCTTAGCATGATAAAGAAGATTCAAAGAGAGTGAGATGCCAGCTCCTTTCATTCAGTCAGTAGCTTCAAACATTTCTGGTATATGAATAACATGATGTTTTTCAATGGCAAAAATCAATGAATATTGTAAATGCACAAACAGTAATTTCTCCGCATTGCAAGGTGCAATTCTGAAATTTTTTGCTTTTTCCTGCTCCTCTTAGCATGATAAAGAAGATTCAAAGAGAGTGAGATGCCAGCTCCTTTCATTCAGTCAGTAGCTTCAAACATTTCTGGTATATGAATAACATGATGTTTTTCAATGGCAAAAATCAATGAATATTGTAAATGCACAAACAGTAATTTCTCCGCATTGCAAGTTGCAATTCTGAAATTTTTTGCTTTTTACTGCTCCTCTTAGCATAATAAAGAAGATTCAAAGAGAGTGAGATGCCAGCTCCTTTCATTCAGTCAGTAGCTTCAATCATTTCTGGACGTTTTTCAATGGCAAAAATCAATGAATATTGTAAATGCACAAACAGTAATTTCTCCGCATTGCAAGGTGCAATTCTGAATTTTTTTGCTTTTTCCTGCTCCTCTTAGCATGATAAAGAAGATTCAAAGATAGTGAGATGCCAGCTCCTTTCATTCAGTCAGTAGCTTCAAACATTTCTGGTATATGAATAACATGATGTTTTTCAATGGCAAAAATCAATGAATATTGTAAATGCACAAACAGTAATTTCTCCGCATTGCAAGGTGCAATTTTGAAATTTTTTGCTTTTTCCTGCTCCTCTTAGCATGATAAAGAAGATTCAAAGAGAGTGAGATGCCAGCTCCTTTCATTCAGTCAGTAGCTTCAATCATTTCTGGACGTTTTTCAATGGCAAAAATCAATGAATATTGTAAATGCACAAACAGTAATTTCTCCGCATTGCAAGGTGCAATTCTGAAATTTTTTGCTTTTTCCTGCTCCTCTTAGCATGATAAACAAGATTCAAAGAGAGTGAGATGCCAGCTCCTTTCATTCAGTCAGTAGCTTCAATCATTTCTGGATGTTTTTCAATGGCAAAAATCAATGAATATTGTAAATGCACAAACAGTAATTTCTCCGCATTGCAAGGTGCAATTCTGAAATTTTTTGCTTTTTTCTGCTCCTCTTAGCATGATAAAGAAGATTCAAAGAGAGTGAGATGCCAGCTCCTTTCATTCAGTCAGTAGCTTCAAACATTTCTGGTATATGAATAACATGATGTTTTTCAATGGCAAAAATCAATGAATATTGTAAATGCACAAACAGTAATTTCTCCGCATTGCAAGGTGCAATTCTGAAATTTTTTGCTTTTTCCTGCTCCTCTTAGCATGATGAAGAAGATTCAAAGAGAGTGAGATGCCAGCTCCTTTCATTCAGTCAGTAGCTTCAAACATTTCTGGTATATGAATAACATGATGTTTTTCAATGGCAAAAATCAATGAATATTGTAAATGCACAAACAGTAATTTCTCCGCATTGCAAGGTGCAATTCTGAAATTTTTTGCTTTTTCCTGCTCCTCTTAGCATGATAAAGAAGATTCAAAGAGAGTGAGATGCCAGCTCCTTTCATTCAGTCAGTAGCTTCAATCATTTCTGGATGTTTTTCAATGGCAAAAATCAATGAATATTGTAAATGCACAAACAGTAATTTCTCCGCATTGCAAGGTGCAATTCTGAATTTTTTTGCTTTTTCCTGCTCCACTTAGCATGATAAAGAAGATTCAAAGATAGTGAGATGCCAGCTCCTTTCATTCAGTCAGTAGCTTCAAACATTTCTGGTATATGAATAACATGATGTTTTTCAATGGCAAAAATCAATGAATATTGTAAATGCACAAACAGTAATTTCTCCGCATTGCAAGGTGCAATTTTGAAATTTTTTGCTTTTTCCTGCTCCTCTTAGCATGATAAAGAAGATTCAAAGAGAGTGAGATGCCAGCTCCTTTCATTCAGTCAGTAGCTACAAACATTTCTGGTATATGAATAACATGATGTTTTTCAATGGCAAAAATCAATGAATATTGTAAATGCACAAACAGTAATTTCTCCGCATTGCAAGGTGCAATTCTGAAATTTTTTGCTTTTTCCTGCTCCTCTTAGCATGATAAAGAAGATTCAAAGAGAGTGAGATGCCAGCTCCTTTCATTCAGTCAGTAGCTTCAATCATTTCTGGACGTTTTTCAATGGCAAAAATCATTGAATATTGTAAATGCACAAACAGTAATTTCTCCGCATTGCAAGGTGCAATTCTGAAATTTTTTGCTTTTTCCTGCTCCTCTTAGCATGATAAACAAGATTCAAAGAGAGTGAGATGCCAGCTCCTTTCATTCAGTCAGTAGCTTCAATCATTTCTGGACGTTTTTCAATGGCAAAAATCAATGAATATTGTAAATGCACAAACAGTAATTTCTCCGCATTGCAAGGTGCAATTCTGAAATTTTTTGCTTTTTTCTGCTCCTCTTAGCATGATAAAGAAGACTCAAAGAGAGTGAGATGCCAGCTCCTTTCATTCAGTCAGTAGCTTCAAACATTTCTGGACGTTTTTCAATGGCAAAAATCAATGAATATTGTAAATGCACAAACAGTAATTTCTCCGCATTGCAAGGTGCAATTCTGAAATTTTTTGCTTTTTCCTGCTCCTCTTAGCAAGATAAACAAGATTCAAAGAGAGTGAGATGCCAGCTCCTTTCATTCAGTCAGTAGCTTCAATCATTTCTGGACGTTTTTCAATGGCAAAAATCAATGAATATTGTAAATGCACAAACAGTAATTTCTCCGCATTGCAAGGTGCAATTCTGAAATTTTTTGCTTTTTCCTGCTCCTCTTAGCATGATAAAGAAGATTCAAAGAGAGTGAGATGCCAGCTCCTTTCATTCAGTCAGTAGTTTCAATCATTTCTGGACGTTTTTCAATGGCAAAAATCAATGAATATTGTAAATGCACAAACAGTAATTTCTCCGCATTGCAAGGTGCAATTCTGAAATTTTTTGCTTTTTCCTGCTCCTCTTAGCATGATAAAGAAGATTCAAAGAGAGTGAGATGCCAGCTCCTTTCATTCAGTCAGTAGCTTCAATCATTTCTGGACGTTTTTCAATGGCAAAAATCAATGAATATTGTAAATGCACAAACAGTAATTTCTCCGCATTGCAAGGTGCAATTCTGAAATTTTTTGCTTTTTCCTGCTCCTCTTAGCATGATAAAGAAGATTCAAAGAGAGTGAGATGCCAGCTCCTTTCATTCAGTCAGTAGCTTCAAACATTTCTGGTATATGAATAACATGATGTTTTTCAATGGCAAAAATCAATGAATATTGTAAATGCACAAACAGTAATTTCTCCGCATTGCAAGGTGCAATTCTGAAATTTTTTGCTTTTTCCTGCTCCTCTTAGCATGATAAAGAAGATTCAAAGAGAGTGAGATGCCAGCTCCTTTCATTCAGTCAGTAGCTTCAATCATTTCTGGACGTTTTTCAATGGCAAAAATCAATGAATATTGTAAATGCACAAAGAGTAATTTCTCCGCATTGCAAGGTGCAATTCTGAAATTTTTTGCTTTTTCCTGCTCCTCCTAGCATGATAAAGAAGATTCAAAGAGTGAGATGCCAGCTCCTTTCATTGTCAGTAGCTTCAAACATTTCTGGTATATGAATAACATGATGTTTTTCAATGGCAAAAATCAATGAATATTGTAAATGCACAAACAGTAATTTCTCCGCATTGCAAGGTGCAGTTCTGAAATTTTTTGCTTTTTCCTGCTCCTCTTAGCATGATAAAGAAGATTCAAAGAGAGTGAGATGCCAGCTCCTTTCATTCAGTCAGTAGCTTCAATCATTTCTGGACGTTTTTCAATGGCAAAAATCAATGAATATTGTAAATGCACAAACAGTAATTTCTCCGCATTGCAAGGTGCAATTCTGAAATTTTTTGCTTTTTCCTGCTCCTCTTAGCATGATAAACAAGATTCAAAGAGAGTGAGATGCCAGCTCCTTTCATTCAGTCAGTAGCTTCAATCATTTCTGGACGTTTTTCAATGGCAAAAATCAATGAATATTGTAAATGCACAAACAGTAATTTCTCCGCATTGCAAGGTGCAATTCTGAAATTTTTTGCTTTTTCCTGCTCCTCTTAGCATGATAAAGAAGATTCAAAGAGAGTGAGATGCCAGCTCCTTTCATTCAGTCAGTAGCTTCAATCATTTCTGGACGTTTTTCAATGGCAAAAATCAATGAATATTGTAAATGCACAAACAGTAATTTCTCCGCATTGCAAGGTGCAATTCTGAAATTTTTTGCTTTTTCCTGCTCCTCTTAGCATGATAAAGAAGATTCAAAGAGAGTGAGATGCCAGCTCCTTTCATTCAGTCAGTAGCTTCAAACATTTCTGGTATATGAATAACATGATGTTTTTCAATGGCAAAAATCAATGAATATTGTAAATGCACAAACAGTAATTTCTCCGCATTGCAAGGTGCAATTCTGAAATTTTTTGCTTTTTCCTGCTCCTCTTAGCATGATAAAGAAGATTCAAAGAGAGTGAGATGCCAGCTCCTTTCATTCAGTCAGTAGCTTCAATCATTTCTGGACGTTTTTCAATGGCAAAAATCAATGAATATTGTAAATGCACAAACAGTAATTTCTCCGCATTGCAAGGTGCAATTCTGAAATTTTTTGCTTTTTCCTGCTCCTCTTAGCATGATAAAGAAGATTCAAAGAGAGTGAGATGCCAGCTCCTTTCATTCAGTCAGTAGCTTCAATCATTTCTGGACGTTTTTCAATGGCAAAAATCAATGAATATTGTAAATGCACAAAGAGTAATTTCTCCGCATTGCAAGGTGCAATTCTGAAATTTTTTGCTTTTTCCTGCTCCTCCTAGCATGATAAAGAAGATTCAAAGAGTGAGATGCCAGCTCCTTTCATTGTCAGTAGCTTCAAACATTTCTGGTATATGAATAACATGATGTTTTTCAATGGCAAAAATCAATGAATATTGTAAATGCACAAACAGTAATTTCTCCGCATTGCAAGGTGCAGTTCTGAAATTTTTTGCTTTTTCCTGCTCCTCTTAGCATGATAAAGAAGATTCAAAGAGAGTGAGATGCCAGCTCCTTTCATTCAGTCAGTAGCTTCAATCATTTCTGGACGTTTTTCAATGGCAAAAATCAATGAATATTGTAAATGCACAAACAGTAATTTCTCCGCATTGCAAGGTGCAATTCTGAAATTTTTTGCTTTTTCCTGCTCCTCTTAGCATGATAAAGAAGATTCAAAGAGAGTGAGATGCCAGCTCCTTTCATTCAGTCAGTAGCTTCAATCATTTCTGGACGTTTTTCAATGGCAAAAATCAATGAATATTGTAAATGCACAAAGAGTAATTTCTCCGCATTGCAAGGTGCAATTCTGAAATTTTTTGCTTTTTCCTGCTCCTCTTAGCATGATAAAGAAGATTCAAAGAGAGTGAGATGCCAGCTCCTTTCATTCAGTCAGTAGCTTCAAACATTTCTGGTATATGAATAACATGTTTTTCAATGGCAAAAATCAATGAATATTGTAAATGCACAAACAGTAATTTCTCGACATTGCAAGGTGCAATTCTGAAATTTTTGCTTTTTCCTGCTCCTCTTAGCATGATAAAGAAGATTCAAAGAGAGTGAGATGCCAGCTCCTTTCATTCAGTCAGTAGCTTCAATCATTTCTGGACGTTTTTCAATGGCAAAAATCATTGAATATTGTAAATGCACAAACAGTAATTTCTCCGCATTGCAAGGTGCAATTCTGAAATTTTTTGCTTTTTCCTGCTCCTCTTAGCATGATAAAGAAGATTCAAAGAGAGTGAGATGCCAGCTCCTTTCATTCAGTCAGTAGCTTCAATCATTTCTGGACGTTTTTCAATGGCAAAAATCAATGAATATTGTAAATGCACAAACAGTAATTTCTCCGCATTGCAAGGTGCAATTCTGAAATTTTTTGCTTTTTCCTGCTCCTCTTAGCATGATAAAGAAGATTCAAAGAGAGTGAGATGCCAGCTCCTTTCATTCAGTCAGTAGCTTCAAACATTTCTGGTATATGAATAACATGATGTTTTTCAATGGCAAAAATCAATGAATATTGTAAATGCACAAACAGTAATTTCTCCGCATTGCAAGGTGCAATTCTGAAATTTTTTGCTTTTTCCTGCTCCTCTTAGCATGATAAAGAAGATTCAAAGAGAGTGAGATGCCAGCTCCTTTCATTCAGTCAGTAGCTTCAATCATTTCTGGACGTTTTTCAATGGCAAAAATCAATGAATATTGTAAATGCACAAACAGTAATTTCTCCGCATTGCAAGGTGCAATTCTGAAATTTTTTGCTTTTTCCTGCTCCTCTTAGCATGATAAAGAAGATTCAAAGAGAGTGAGATGCCAGCTCCTTTCATTCAGTCAGTAGCTTCAATCATTTCTGGACGTTTTTCAATGGCAAAAATCAATGAATATTGTAAATGCACAAAGAGTAATTTCTCCGCATTGCAAGGTGCAATTCTGAAATTTTTTGCTTTTTCCTGCTCCTCCTAGCATGATAAAGAAGATTCAAAGAGTGAGATGCCAGCTCCTTTCATTGTCAGTAGCTTCAAACATTTCTGGTATATGAATAACATGATGTTTTTCAATGGCAAAAATCAATGAATATTGTAAATGCACAAACAGTAATTTCTCCGCATTGCAAGGTGCAGTTCTGAAATTTTTTGCTTTTTCCTGCTCCTCTTAGCATGATAAAGAAGATTCAAAGAGAGTGAGATGCCAGCTCCTTTCATTCAGTCAGTAGCTTCAATCATTTCTGGACGTTTTTCAATGGCAAAAATCAATGAATATTGTAAATGCACAAACAGTAATTTCTCCGCATTGCAAGGTGCAATTCTGAAATTTTTTGCTTTTTCCTGCTCCTCTTAGCATGATAAACAAGATTCAAAGAGAGTGAGATGCCAGCTCCTTTCATTCAGTCAGTAGCTTCAATCATTTCTGGACGTTTTTCAATGGCAAAAATCAATGAATATTGTAAATGCACAAACAGTAATTTCTCCGCATTGCAAGGTGCAATTCTGAAATTTTTTGCTTTTTCCTGCTCCTCTTAGCATGATAAAGAAGATTCAAAGAGAGTGAGATGCCAGCTCCTTTCATTCAGTCAGTAGCTTCAAACATTTCTGGTATATGAATAACATGATGTTTTTCATTGGCAAAAATCAATGAATATTGTAAATGCACAAACAGTAATTTCTCCGCATTGCAAGGTGCAATTCTGAAATTTTTTGCTTTTTCCTGCTCCTCTTAGCATGATAAAGAAGATTCAAAGAGAGTGAGATGCCAGCTCCTTTCATTCAGTCAGTAGCTTCAATCATTTCTGGACTTTTTTCAATGGCAAAAATCAATGAATATTGTAAATGCACAAACAGTAATTTCTCCGCATTGCAAGGTGCAATTCTGAAATTTTTTGCTTTTTCCTGCTCCTCTTAGCATGATAAAGAAGATTCAAAGAGAGTGAGATGCCAGCTCCTTTCATTCAGTCAGTAGCTTCAATCATTTCTGGACGTTTTTCAATGGCAAAAATCAATGAATATTGTAAATGCACAAAGAGTAATTTCTCCGCATTGCAAGGTGCAATTCTGAAATTTTTTGCTTTTTCCTGCTCCTCTTAGCATGACAAAGAAGATTCAAAGAGAGTGAGATGCCAGCTCCTTTCATTCAGTCAGTAGCTTTAAACATTTCTGGTATATGAATAACATGTTTTTCAATGGCAAAAATCAATGAATATTGTAAATGCACAAACAGTAATTTCTCGACATTGCAAGGTGCAATTCTGAAATTTTTTGCTTTTTCCTGCTCCTCTTAGCATGATAAAGAAGATTCAAAGAGAGTGAGATGCCAGCTCCTTTCATTCAGTCAGTAGCTTCAATCATTTCTGGACGTTTTTCAATGGCAAAAATCATTGAATATTGTAAATGCACAAACAGTAATTTCTCCGCATTGCAAGGTGCAATTCTGAAATTTTTTGCTTTTTCCTGCTCCTCTTAGCATGATAAAGAAGATTCAAAGAGAGAGAGATGCCAGCTCCTTTCATTCAGTCAGTAGCTTCAATCATTTCTGGTATATGAATAACATGATGTTTTTCAATGGCAAAAATCAATGAATATTGTAAATGCACAAACAGTAATTTCTCCGGATTGCAAGGTGCAATTCTGAAATTTTTTGCTTTTTCCTGCTCCTCTTAGCATGATAAAGAAGATTCAAAGAGAGTGAGATGCCAGCTCCTTTCATTCAGTCAGTAGCTTCAATCATTTCTGGACGTTTTTCAATGGCAAAAATCAATGAATATTGTAAATGCACAAACAGTAATTTCTCCGCATTGCAAGGTGCAATTCTGAAATTTTTTGCTTTTTCCTGCTCCTCTTAGCATGATAAACAAGATTCAAAGAGAGTGAGATGCCAGCTCCTTTCATTCAGTCAGTAGCTTCAATCATTTCTGGACGTTTTTCAATGGCAAAAATCAATGAATATTGTAAATGCACAATCAGTAATTTCTCCGCATTGCAAGGTGCAATTCTGAAATTTTTTGATTTTTCCTGCTCCTCTTAGCATGATAAAGAAGATTCAAAGAGAGTGAGATGCCAGCTCCTTTCATTCAGTCAGTAGCTTCAAACATTTCTGGTATATGAATAACATGATGTTTTTCAATGGCAAAAATCAATGAATATTGTAAATGCACAAACAGTAATTTCTCCGCATTGCAAGGTGCAATTCTGAAATGTTTTGCTTTTTCCTGCTCCTCTTAGCATGATAAAGAAGATTCAAAGAGAGTGAGATGCCAGCTCCTTTCATTCAGTCAGTAGCTTCAATCATTTCTGGACGTTTTTCAATGGCAAAAATCAATGAATATTGTAAATGCACAAACAGTAATTTCTCCGCATTGCAAGGTGCAATTCTGAAATTTTTTGCTTTTTCCTGCTCCTCTTAGCATGATAAAGAAGATTCAAAGAGATTGAGATACCAGCTCCTTTCATTCAGTCAGTAGCTTCAATCATTTCTGGACGTTTTTCAATGGCAAAAATCAATGAATATTGTAAATGCACAAAGAGTAATTTCTCCGCATTGCAAGGTGCAATTCTGAAATTTTTTGCTTTTTCCTGCTCCTCTTAGCATGATAAAGAAGATTCAAAGAGAGTGAGATGCCAGCTCCTTTCATTCAGTCGGTAGCTTCAAACATTTCTGGTATATGAATAACATGATGTTTTTCAATGGCAAAAATCAATGAATATTGTAAATGCACAAACAGTAATTTCTCCGCATTGCAAGGTGCAATTCTGAAATTTTTTGCTTTTTCCTGCTCCTCAGCATGATAAAGAAGATTCAAAGAGAGTGAGATGCCAGCTCCTTTCATTCAGTCAGTAGCTTCAATCATTTCTGGACGTTTTTCAATGGCAAAAATCATTGAATATTGTAAATGCACAAACAGTAATTTCTCCGCATTGCAAGGTGCAATTCTGAAATTTTTTGCTTTTTCCTGCTCCTCAGCATGATAAACAAGATTCAAAGAGAGTGAGATGCCAGCTCCTTTCATTCAGTCAGTAGCTTCAATCATTTCTGGACGTTTTTCAATGGCAAAAATCAATGAATATTGTAAATGCACAAACTAATTTCTCCGCATTGCAAGGTGCAATTCTGAAATTTTTTGCTTTTTCCTGCTCCTCTAAGCATGATAAAGAAGATTCAAAGAGAGTGAGATGCCAGCTCCTTTCATTCAGTCAGTAGCTTCAATCATTTCTGGTATATGAATAACATGATGTTTTTCAATGGCAAAAATCAATGAATATTGTAAATGCACAAACAGTAATTTCTCCGGATTGCAAGGTGCAATTCTGAAATTTTTTGCTTTTTCCTGCTCCTCTTAGCATGATAAAGAAGATTCAAAGAGAGTGAGATGCCAGCTCCTTTCATTCAGTCAGTAGCTTCAATCATTTCTGGACGCTTTTCAATGGCAAAAATCAATGAATATTGTAAATGCACAAACAGTAATTTCTCCGCATTGCAAGGTGCAATTCTGAAATTTTTTGCTTTTTCCTGCTCCTCTTAGCATGATAAACAAGATTCAAAGAGAGTGAGATGCCAGCTCCTTTCATTCAGTCAGTAGCTTCAATCATTTCTGGACGTTTTTCAATGGCAAAAATCAATGAATATTGTAAATGCACAATCAGTAATTTCTCAGCATTGCAAGGTGCAATTCTGAAATTTTTTGCTTTTTCCTGCTCCTCTTAGCATGATAAAGAAGATTCAAAGAGAGTGAGATGCCAGCTCCTTTCATTCAGTCAGTAGCTTCAAACATTTCTGGTATATGAATAACATGATGTTTTTCAATGGCAAAAATCAATGAATATTGTAAATGCACAAACAGTAATTTCTCTGCATTGCAAGGTGCAATTCTGAAATGTTTTGCTTTTTCCTGCTCCTCTTAGCATGATAAAGAAGATTCAAAGAGAGTGAGATGCCAGCTCCTTTCATTCAGTCAGTAGCTTCAATCATTTCTGGACGTTTTTCAATGGCAAAAATCATTGAATATTGTAAATGCACAAACAGTAATTTCTCCGCATTGCAAGGTGCAATTCTGAAATTTTTTGCTTTTTCCTGCTCCTCTTAGCATGATAAAGAAGATTCAAAGAGAGTGAGATGCCAGCTCCTTTCATTCAGTCAGTAGCTTCAATCATTTCTGGTATATGAATAACATGATGTTTTTCAATGGCAAAAATCAATGAATATTGTAAATGCACAAACAGTAATTTCTCCGGATTGCAAGGTGCAATTCTGAAATTTTTTGCTTTTTCCTGCTCCTCTTAGCATGATAAAGAAGATTCAAAGAGAGTGAGATGCCAGCTCCTTTCATTCAGTCAGTAGCTTCAATCATTTCTGGACGTTTTTCAATGGCAAAAATCAATGAATATTGTAAATGCACAAACAGTAATTTCTCCGCATTGCAAGGTGCAATTCTGAAATTTTTTGCTTTTTCCTGCTCCTCTTAGCATGATAAACAAGATTCAAAGAGAGTGAGATGCCAGCTCCTTTCATTCAGTCAGTAGCTTCAATCATTTCTGGACGTTTTTCAATGGCAAAAATCAATGAATATTGTAAATGCACAATCAGTAATTTCTCCGCATTGCAAGGTGCAATTCTGAAATTTTTTGATTTTTCCTGCTCCTCTTAGCATGATAAAGAAGATTCAAAGAGAGTGAGATGTCAGCTCCTTTCATTCAGTCAGTAGCTTCAAACATTTCTGGTATATGAATAACATGATGTTTTTCAATGGCAAAAATCAATGAATATTGTAAATGCACAAACAGTAATTTCTCCGCATTGCAAGGTGCAATTCTGAAATGTTTTGCTTTTTCCTGCTCCTCTTAGCATGATAAAGAAGATTCAAAGAGAGTGAGATGCCAGCTCCTTTCATTCAGTCAGTAGCTTCAATCATTTCTGGACGTTTTTCAATGGCAAAAATCAATGAATATTGTAAATGCACAAACAGTAATTTCTCCGCATTGCAAGGTGCAATTCTGAAATTTTTTGCTTTTTCCTGCTCCTCTTAGCATGATAAAGAAGATTCAAAGAGATTGAGATGCCAGCTCCTTTCATTCAGTCAGTAGCTTCAATCATTTCTGGACGTTTTTCAATGGCAAAAATCAATGAATATTGTAAATGCACAAAGAGTAATTTCTCCGCATTGCAAGGTGCAATTCTGAAATTTTTTGCTTTTTCCTGCTCCTCTTAGCATGATAAACAAGATTCAAAGAGAGTGAGATGCCAGCTCCTTTCATTCAGTCAGTAGCTTCAATCATTTCTGGATGTTTTTCAATGGCAAAAATCAATGAATATTGTAAATGCACAAACAGTAATTTCTCCGCATTGCAAGGTGCAATTCTGAAATTTTTTGCTTTTTTCTGCTCCTCTTAGCATGATAAAGAAGATTCAAAGAGAGTGAGATGCCAGCTCCTTTCATTCAGTCAGTAGCTTCAAACATTTCTGGTATATGAATAACATGATGTTTTTCAATGGCAAAAATCAATGAATATTGTAAATGCACAAACAGTAATTTCTCCGCATTGCAAGGTGCAATTCTGAAATTTTTTGCTTTTTCCTGCTCCTCTTAGCATGATGAAGAAGATTCAAAGAGAGTGAGATGCCAGCTCCTTTCATTCAGTCAGTAGCTTCAAACATTTCTGGTATATGAATAACATGATGTTTTTCAATGGCAAAAATCAATGAATATTGTAAATGCACAAACAGTAATTTCTCCGCATTGCAAGGTGCAATTCTGAAATTTTTTGCTTTTTCCTGCTCCTCTTAGCATGATAAAGAAGATTCAAAGAGAGTGAGATGCCAGCTCCTTTCATTCAGTCAGTAGCTTCAATCATTTCTGGACGTTTTTCAATGGCAAAAATCAATGAATATTGTAAATGCACAAACAGTAATTTCTCCGCATTGCAAGGTGCAATTCTGAATTTTTTTGCTTTTTCCTGCTCCACTTAGCATGATAAAGAAGATTCAAAGATAGTGAGATGCCAGCTCCTTTCATTCAGTCAGTAGCTTCAAACATTTCTGGTATATGAATAACATGATGTTTTTCAATGGCAAAAATCAATGAATATTGTAAATGCACAAACAGTAATTTCTCCGCATTGCAAGGTGCAATTTTGAAATTTTTTGCTTTTTCCTGCTCCTCTTAGCATGATAAAGAAGATTCAAAGAGAGTGAGATGCCAGCTCCTTTCATTCAGTCAGTAGCTTCAATCATTTCTGGACGTTTTTCAATGCCAAAAATCAATGAATATTGTAAATGCACAAACAGTAATTTCTCCGCATTGCAAGGTGCAATTCTGAAATTTTTTGCTTTTTCCTGCTCCTCTTTGCATGATAAACAAGATTCAAAGAGAGTGAGATGCCAGCTCCTTTCATTCAGTCAGTAGCTTCAATCATTTCTGGATGTTTTTCAATGGCAAAAATCAATGAATATTGTAAATGCACAAACAGTAATTTCTCCGCATTGCAAGGTGCAATTCTGGAATTTTTTGCTTTTTTCTGCTCCTCTTAGCATGATAAAGAAGATTCAAAGAGAGTGAGATGCCAGCTCCTTTCATTCAGTCAGTAGCTTCAAACATTTCTGGTATATGAATAACATGATGTTTTTCAATGGCAAAAATCAATGAATATTGTAAATGCACAAACAGTAATTTCTCCGCATTGCAAGGTGCAATTCTGAAATTTTTTGCTTTTTCCTGTTCCTCTTAGCATGATAAAGAAGATTCAAAGAGAGTGAGATGCCAGCTCCTTTCATTCAGTCAGTAGCTACAAACATTTCTGGTATATGAATAACATGATGTTTTTCAATGGCAAAAATCAATGAATATTGTAAATGCACAAACAGTAATTTCTCCGCATTGCAAGGTGCAATTCTGAAATTTTTTGCTTTTTCCTGCTCCTCTTAGCATGATAAAGAAGATTCAAAGAGAGTGAGATGCCAGCTCCTTTCATTCAGTCAGTAGCTTCAATCATTTCTGGACGTTTTTCAATGGCAAAAATCATTGAATATTGTAAATGCACAAACAGTAATTTCTCCGCATTGCAAGGTGCAATTCTGAAATTTTTTGCTTTTTCCTGCTCCTCTTAGCATGATAAACAAGATTCAAAGAGAGTGAGATGCCAGCTCCTTTCATTCAGTCAGTAGCTTCAATCATTTCTGGACGTTTTTCAATGGCAAAAATCAATGAATATTGTAAATGCACAAACAGTAATTTCTCCGCATTGCAAGGTGCAATTCTGAAATTTTTTGCTTTTTTCTGCTCCTCTTAGCATGATAAAGAAGACTCAAAGAGAGTGAGATGCCAGCTCCTTTCATTCAGTCAGTAGCTTCAAACATTTCTGGACGTTTTTCAATGGCAAAAATCAATGAATATTGTAAATGCACAAACAGTAATTTCTCCGCATTGCAAGGTGCAATTCTGAAATTTTTTGCTTTTTCCTGCTCCTCTTAGCAAGATAAACAAGATTCAAAGAGAGTGAGATGCCAGCTCCTTTCATTCAGTCAGTAGCTTCAATCATTTCTGGACGTTTTTCAATGGCAAAAATCAATGAATATTGTAAATGCACAAACAGTAATTTCTCCGCATTGCAAGGTGCAATTCTGAAATTTTTTGCTTTTTCCTGCTCCTCTTAGCATGATAAAGAAGATTCAAAGAGAGTGAGATGCCAGCTCCTTTCATTCAGTCAGTAGCTTCAATCATTTCTGGACGTTTTTCAATGGCAAAAATCAATGAATATTGTAAATGCACAAACAGTAATTTCTCCGCATTGCAAGGTGCAATTCTGAAATTTTTTGCTTTTTCCTGCTCCTCTTAGCATGATAAAGAAGATTCAAAGAGAGTGAGTTGCCAGCTCCTTTCATTCAGTCAGTAGCTTCAATCATTTCTGGACGTTTTTCAATGGCAAAAATCAATGAATATTGTAAATGCACAAACAGTAATTTCTCCGCATTGCAAGGTGCAATTCTGAAATTTTTTGCTTTTTCCTGCTCCTCTTAGCATGATAAAGAAGATTCAAAGAGAGTGAGATGCCAGCTCCTTTCATTCAGTCAGTAGCTTCAAACATTTCTGGTATATGAATAACATGATGTTTTTCAATGGCAAAAATCAATGAATATTGTAAATGCACAAACAGTAATTTCTCCGCATTGCAAGGTGCAATTCTGAAATTTTTTGCTTTTTCCTGCTCCTCTTAGCATGATAAAGAAGTTTCAAAGAGAGTGAGATGCCAGCTCCTTTCATTCAGTCAGTAGCTTCAAACATTTCTGGTATATGAATAACATGATGTTTTTCAATGGCAAAAATCAATGAA
The DNA here is from genome assembly GCF_046119375.1 of Phyllobates terribilis. Lineage (NCBI taxonomy): Eukaryota > Metazoa > Chordata > Amphibia > Anura > Dendrobatidae > Phyllobates > Phyllobates terribilis. The sequence continues at coordinate 227,119 of NW_027364232.1, read as the reverse complement.
TATTGTAAATGCACAAACAGTAATTTCTCCGCATTGCAAGGTGCAATTCTGAAATTTTTTGCTTTTTCCTGCTCCTCTTAGCATGATAAAGAAGATTCAAAGAGAGTGAGATGCCAGCTCCTTTCATTCAGTCAGTAGCTTCAATCATTTCTGGACGTTTTTCAATGGCAAAAATCAATGAATATTGTAAATGCACAAACAGTAATTTCTCCGCATTGCAAGGTGCAATTCTGAAATTTTTTGCTTTTTCCTGCTCCTCTTAGCATGATAAAGAAGATTCAAAGAGAGTGAGATGCCAGCTCCTTTCATTCAGTCAGTAGCTTCAATCATTTCTGGACGTTTTTCAATGGCAAAAATCAATGAATATTGTAAATGCACAAAGAGTAATTTCTCCGCATTGCAAGGTGCAATTCTGAAATTTTTTGCTTTTTCCTGCTCCTCCTAGCATGATAAAGAAGATTCAAAGAGTGAGATGCCAGCTCCTTTCATTGTCAGTAGCTTCAAACATTTCTGGTATATGAATAACATGATGTTTTTCAATGGCAAAAATCAATGAATATTGTAAATGCACAAACAGTAATTTCTCCGCATTGCAAGGTGCAGTTCTGAAATTTTTTGCTTTTTCCTGCTCCTCTTAGCATGATAAAGAAGATTCAAAGAGAGTGAGATGCCAGCTCCTTTCATTCAGTCAGTAGCTTCAATCATTTCTGGACGTTTTTCAATGGCAAAAATCAATGAATATTGTAAATGCACAAACAGTAATTTCTCCGCATTGCAAGGTGCAATTCTGAAATTTTTTGCTTTTTCCTGCTCCTCTTAGCATGATAAACAAGATTCAAAGAGAGTGAGATGCCAGCTCCTTTCATTCAGTCAGTAGCTTCAATCATTTCTGGACGTTTTTCAATGGCAAAAATCAATGAATATTGTAAATGCACAAACAGTAATTTCTCCGCATTGCAAGGTGCAATTCTGAAATTTTTTGCTTTTTCCTGCTCCTCTTAGCATGATAAAGAAGATTCAAAGAGAGTGAGATGCCAGCTCCTTTCATTCAGTCAGTAGCTTCAATCATTTCTGGACGTTTTTCAATGGCAAAAATCAATGAATATTGTAAATGCACAAACAGTAATTTCTCCGCATTGCAAGGTGCAATTCTGAAATTTTTTGCTTTTTCCTGCTCCTCTTAGCATGATAAAGAAGATTCAAAGAGAGTGAGATGCCAGCTCCTTTCATTCAGTCAGTAGCTTCAAACATTTCTGGTATATGAATAACATGATGTTTTTCAATGGCAAAAATCAATGAATATTGTAAATGCACAAACAGTAATTTCTCCGCATTGCAAGGTGCAATTCTGAAATTTTTTGCTTTTTCCTGCTCCTCTTAGCATGATAAAGAAGATTCAAAGAGAGTGAGATGCCAGCTCCTTTCATTCAGTCAGTAGCTTCAATCATTTCTGGACGTTTTTCAATGGCAAAAATCAATGAATATTGTAAATGCACAAACAGTAATTTCTCCGCATTGCAAGGTGCAATTCTGAAATTTTTTGCTTTTTCCTGCTCCTCTTAGCATGATAAAGAAGATTCAAAGAGAGTGAGATGCCAGCTCCTTTCATTCAGTCAGTAGCTTCAATCATTTCTGGACGTTTTTCAATGGCAAAAATCAATGAATATTGTAAATGCACAAAGAGTAATTTCTCCGCATTGCAAGGTGCAATTCTGAAATTTTTTGCTTTTTCCTGCTCCTCCTAGCATGATAAAGAAGATTCAAAGAGTGAGATGCCAGCTCCTTTCATTGTCAGTAGCTTCAAACATTTCTGGTATATGAATAACATGATGTTTTTCAATGGCAAAAATCAATGAATATTGTAAATGCACAAACAGTAATTTCTCCGCATTGCAAGGTGCAGTTCTGAAATTTTTTGCTTTTTCCTGCTCCTCTTAGCATGATAAAGAAGATTCAAAGAGAGTGAGATGCCAGCTCCTTTCATTCAGTCAGTAGCTTCAATCATTTCTGGACGTTTTTCAATGGCAAAAATCAATGAATATTGTAAATGCACAAACAGTAATTTCTCCGCATTGCAAGGTGCAATTCTGAAATTTTTTGCTTTTTCCTGCTCCTCTTAGCATGATAAACAAGATTCAAAGAGAGTGAGATGCCAGCTCCTTTCATTCAGTCAGTAGCTTCAATCATTTCTGGACGTTTTTCAATGGCAAAAATCAATGAATATTGTAAATGCACAAACAGTAATTTCTCCGCATTGCAAGGTGCAATTCTGAAATTTTTTGCTTTTTCCTGCTCCTCTTAGCATGATAAAGAAGATTCAAAGAGAGTGAGATGCCAGCTCCTTTCATTCAGTCAGTAGCTTCAAACATTTCTGGTATATGAATAACATGATGTTTTTCAATGGCAAAAATCAATGAATATTGTAAATGCACAAACAGTAATTTCTCCGCATTGCAAGGTGCAGTTCTGAAATTTTTTGCTTTTTCCTGCTCCTCTTAGCATGATAAAGAAGATTCAAAGAGAGTGAGATGCCAGCTCCTTTCATTCAGTCAGTAGCTTCAATCATTTCTGGACTTTTTTCAATGGCAAAAATCAATGAATATTGTAAATGCACAAACAGTAATTTCTCCGCATTGCAAGGTGCAATTCTGAAATTTTTTGCTTTTTCCTGCTCCTCTTAGCATGATAAAGAAGATTCAAAGAGAGTGAGATGCCAGCTCCTTTCATTCAGTCAGTAGCTTCAATCATTTCTGGACGTTTTTCAATGGCAAAAATCAATGAATATTGTAAATGCACAAAGAGTAATTTCTCCGCATTGCAAGGTGCAATTCTGAAATTTTTTGCTTTTTCCTGCTCCTCTTAGCATGATAAAGAAGATTCAAAGAGAGTGAGATGCCAGCTCCTTTCATTCAGTCAGTAGCTTCAAACATTTCTGGTATATGAATAACATGTTTTTCAATGGCAAAAATCAATGAATATTGTAAATGCACAAACAGTAATTTCTCGACATTGCAAGGTGCAATTCTGAAATTTTTTGCTTTTTCCTGCTCCTCTTAGCATGATAAAGAAGATTCAAAGAGAGTGAGATGCCAGCTCCTTTCATTCAGTCAGTAGCTTCAATCATTTCTGGACGTTTTTCAATGGCAAAAATCATTGAATATTGTAAATGCACAAACAGTAATTTCTCCGCATTGCAAGGTGCAATTCTGAAATTTTTTGCTTTTTCCTGCTCCTCTTAGCATGATAAAGAAGATTCAAAGAGAGTGAGATGCCAGCTCCTTTCATTCAGTCAGTAGCTTCAATCATTTCTGGTATATGAATAACATGATGTTTTTCAATGGCAAAAATCAATGAATATTGTAAATGCACAAACAGTAATTTCTCCGGATTGCAAGGTGCAATTCTGAAATTTTTTGCTTTTTCCTGCTCCTCTTAGCATGATAAAGAAGATTCAAAGAGAGTGAGATGCCAGCTCCTTTCATTCAGTCAGTAGCTTCAATCATTTCTGGACGTTTTTCAATGGCAAAAATCAATGAATATTGTAAATGCACAAACAGTAATTTCTCCGCATTGCAAGGTGCAATTCTGAAATTTTTTGCTTTTTCCTGCTCCTCTTAGCATGATAAACAAGATTCAAAGAGAGTGAGATGCCAGCTCCTTTCATTCAGTCAGTAGCTTCAATCATTTCTGGACGTTTTTCAATGGCAAAAATCAATGAATATTGTAAATGCACAATCAGTAATTTCTCCGCATTGCAAGGTGCAATTCTGAAATTTTTTGATTTTTCCTGCTCCTCTTAGCATGATAAAGAAGATTCAAAGAGAGTGAGATGCCAGCTCCTTTCATTCAGTCAGTAGCTTCAAACATTTCTGGTATATGAATAACATGATGTTTTTCAATGGCAAAAATCAATGAATATTGTAAATGCACAAACAGTAATTTCTCCGCATTGCAAGGTGCAATTCTGAAATTTTTTGCTTTTTCCTGCTCCTCTTAGCATGATAAAGAAGATTCAAAGAGAGTGAGATGCCAGCTCCTTTCATTCAGTCAGTAGCTTCAATCATTTCTGGACGTTTTTCAATGGCAAAAATCAATGAATATTGTAAATGCACAAACAGTAATTTCTCCGCATTGCAAGGTGCAATTCTGAAATTTTTTGCTTTTTCCTGCTCCTCTTAGCATGATAAAGAAGATTCAAAGAGATTGAGATGCCAGCTCCTTTCATTCAGTCAGTAGCTTCAATCATTTCTGGACGTTTTTCAATGGCAAAAATCAATGAATATTGTAAATGCACAAAGAGTAATTTCTCCGCATTGCAAGGTGCAATTCTGAAATTTTTTGCTTTTTCCTGCTCCTCTTAGCATGATAAAGAAGATTCAAAGAGAGTGAGATGCCAGCTCCTTTCATTCAGTCAGTAGCTTCAAACATTTCTGGTATATGAATAACATGATGTTTTTCAATGGCAAAAATCAATGAATATTGTAAATGCACAAACAGTAATTTCTCCGCATTGCAAGGTGCAATTCTGAAATTTTTTGCTTTTTCCTGCTCCTCAGCATGATAAAGAAGATTCAAAGAGAGTGAGATGCCAGCTCCTTTCATTCAGTCAGTAGCTTCAATCATTTCTGGACGTTTTTCAATGGCAAAAATCATTGAATATTGTAAATGCACAAACAGTAATTTCTCCGCATTGCAAGGTGCAATTCTGAAATTTTTTGCTTTTTCCTGCTCCTCAGCATGATAAACAAGATTCAAAGAGAGTGAGATGCCAGCTCCTTTCATTCAGTCAGTAGCTTCAATCATTTCTGGACGTTTTTCAATGGCAAAAATCAATGAATATTGTAAATGCACAAACTAATTTCTCCGCATTGCAAGGTGCAATTCTGAAATTTTTTGCTTTTTCCTGCTCCTCTAAGCATGATAAAGAAGATTCAAAGAGAGTGAGATGCCAGCTCCTTTCATTCAGTCAGTAGCTTCAATCATTTCTGGTATATGAATAACATGATGTTTTTCAATGGCAAAAATCAATGAATATTGTAAATGCACAAACAGTAATTTCTCCGGATTTCAAGGTGCAATTCTGAAATTTTTTGCTTTTTCCTGCTCCTCTTAGCATGATAAAGAAGATTCAAAGAGAGTGAGATGCCAGCTCCTTTCATTCAGTCAGTAGCTTCAATCATTTCTGGACGTTTTTCAATGGCAAAAATCAATGAATATTGTAAATGCACAAACAGTAATTTCTCCGCATTGCAAGGTGCAATTCTGAAATTTTTTGCTTTTTCCTGCTCCTCTTAGCATGATAAACAAGATTCAAAGAGAGTGAGATGCCAGCTCCTTTCATTCAGTCAGTAGCTTCAATCATTTCTGGACGTTTTTCAATGGCAAAAATCAATGAATATTGTAAATGCACAATCAGTAATTTCTCCGCATTGCAAGGTGCAATTCTGAAATTTTTTGCTTTTTCCTGCTCCTCTTAGCATGATAAAGAAGATTCAAAGAGAGTGAGATGCCAGCTCCTTTCATTCAGTCAGTAGCTTCAAACATTTCTGGTATATGAATAACATGATGTTTTTCAATGGCAAAAATCAATGAATATTGTAAATGCACAAACAGTAATTTCTCTGCATTGCAAGGTGCAATTCTGAAATGTTTTGCTTTTTCCTGCTCCTCTTAGCATGATAAAGAAGATTCAAAGAGAGTGAGATGCCAGCTCCTTTCATTCAGTCAGTAGCTTCAATCATTTCTGGACGTTTTTCAATGGCAAAAATCAATGAATATTGTAAATGCACAAACAGTAATTTCTCCGCATTGCAAGGTGCAATTCTGAAATTTTTTGCTTTTTCCTGCTCCTCTTAGCATGATAAAGAAGATTCAAAGAGAGTGAGATGCCAGCTCCTTTCATTCAGTCAGTAGCTTCAAACATTTCTGGTATATGAATAACATGATGTTTTTCAATGGCAAAAATCAATGAATATTGTAAATGCACAAACAGTAATTTCTCCGCATTGCAAGGTGCAATTCTGAAATTTTTTGCTTTTTCCTGCTCCTCTTAGCATGATAAAGAAGATTCAAAGAGAGTGAGATGCCAGCTCCTTTCATTCAGTCAGTAGCTTCAATCATTTCTGGACTTTTTTCAATGGCAAAAATCAATGAATATTGTAAATGCACAAACAGTAATTTCTCCGCATTGCAAGGTGCAATTCTGAAATTTTTTGCTTTTTCCTGCTCCTCTTAGCATGATAAAGAAGATTCAAAGAGAGTGAGATGCCAGCTCCTTTCATTCAGTCAGTAGCTTCAATCATTTCTGGACGTTTTTCAATGGCAAAAATCAATGAATATTGTAAATGCACAAAGAGTAATTTCTCCGCATTGCAAGGTGCAATTCTGAAATTTTTTGCTTTTTCCTGCTCCTCTTAGCATGATAAAGAAGATTCAAAGAGAGTGAGATGCCAGCTCCTTTCATTCAGTCAGTAGCTTCAAACATTTCTGGTATATGAATAACATGTTTTTCAATGGCAAAAATCAATGAATATTGTAAATGCACAAACAGTAATTTCTCGACATTGCAAGGTGCAATTCTGAAATTTTTTGCTTTTTCCTGCTCCTCTTAGCATGATAAAGAAGATTCAAAGAGAGTGAGATGCCAGCTCCTTTCATTCAGTCAGTAGCTTCAATCATTTCTGGACGTTTTTCAATGGCAAAAATCATTGAATATTGTAAATGCACAAACAGTAATTTCTCCGCATTGCAAGGTGCAATTCTGAAATTTTTTGCTTTTTCCTGCTCCTCTTAGCATGATAAAGAAGATTCAAAGAGAGTGAGATGCCAGCTCCTTTCATTCAGTCAGTAGCTTCAATCATTTCTGGTATATGAATAACATGATGTTTTTCAATGGCAAAAATCAATGAATATTGTAAATGCACAAACAGTAATTTCTCCGGATTGCAAGGTGCAATTCTGAAATTTTTTGCTTTTTCCTGCTCCTCTTAGCATGATAAAGAAGATTCAAAGAGAGTGAGATGCCAGCTCCTTTCATTCAGTCAGTAGCTTCAATCATTTCTGGACGTTTTTCAATGGCAAAAATCAATGAATATTGTAAATGCACAAACAGTAATTTCTCCGCATTGCAAGGTGCAATTCTGAAATTTTTTGCTTTTTCCTGCTCCTCTTAGCATGATAAACAAGATTCAAAGAGAGTGAGATGCCAGCTCCTTTCATTCAGTCAGTAGCTTCAATCATTTCTGGACGTTTTTCAATGGCAAAAATCAATGAATATTGTAAATGCACAATCAGTAATTTCTCCGCATTGCAAGGTGCAATTCTGAAATTTTTTGATTTTTCCTGCTCCTCTTAGCATGATAAAGAAGATTCAAAGAGAGTGAGATGCCAGCTCCTTTCATTCAGTCAGTAGCTTCAAACATTTCTGGTATATGAATAACATGATGTTTTTCAATGGCAAAAATCAATGAATATTGTAAATGCACAAACAGTAATTTCTCCGCATTGCAAGGTGCAATTCTGAAATGTTTTGCTTTTTCCTGCTCCTCTTAGCATGATAAAGAAGATTCAAAGAGAGTGAGATGCCAGCTCCTTTCATTCAGTCAGTAGCTTCAATCATTTCTGGACGTTTTTCAATGGCAAAAATCAATGAATATTGTAAATGCACAAACAGTAATTTCTCCGCATTGCAAGGTGCAATTCTGAAATTTTTTGCTTTTTCCTGCTCCTCTTAGCATGATAAAGAAGATTCAAAGAGATTGAGATGCCAGCTCCTTTCATTCAGTCAGTAGCTTCAATCATTTCTGGACGTTTTTCAATGGCAAAAATCAATGAATATTGTAAATGCACAAAGAGTAATTTCTCCGCATTGCAAGGTGCAATTCTGAAATTTTTTGCTTTTTCCTGCTCCTCTTAGCATGATAAAGAAGATTCAAAGAGAGTGAGATGCCAGCTCCTTTCATTCAGTCAGTAGCTTCAAACATTTCTGGTATATGAATAACATGATGTTTTTCAATGGCAAAAATCAATGAATATTGTAAATGCACAAACAGTAATTTCTCCGCATTGCAAGGTGCAATTCTGAAATTTTTTGCTTTTTCCTGCTCCTCAGCATGATAAAGAAGATTCAAAGAGAGTGAGATGCCAGCTCCTTTCATTCAGTCAGTAGCTTCAATCATTTCTGGACGTTTTTCAATGGCAAAAATCATTGAATATTGTAAATGCACAAACAGTAATTTCTCCGCATTGCAAGGTGCAATTCTGAAATTTTTTGCTTTTTCCTGCTCCTCAGCATGATAAACAAGATTCAAAGAGAGTGAGATGCCAGCTCCTTTCATTCAGTCAGTAGCTTCAATCATTTCTGGACGTTTTTCAATGGCAAAAATCAATGAATATTGTAAATGCACAAACTAATTTCTCCGCATTGCAAGGTGCAATTCTGAAATTTTTTGCTTTTTCCTGCTCCTCTAAGCATGATAAAGAAGATTCAAAGAGAGTGAGATGCCAGCTCCTTTCATTCAGTCAGTAGCTTCAATCATTTCTGGTATATGAATAACATGATGTTTTTCAATGGCAAAAATCAATGAATATTGTAAATGCACAAACAGTAATTTCTCCGGATTGCAAGGTGCAATTCTGAAATTATTTGCTTTTTCCTGCTCCTCTTAGCATGATAAAGAAGATTCAAAGAGAGTGAGATGCCAGCTCCTTTCATTCAGTCAGTAGCTTCAATCATTTCTGGACGTTTTTCAATGGCAAAAATCAATGAATATTGTAAATGCACAAACAGTAATTTCTCCGCATTGCAAGGTGCAATTCTGAAATTTTTTGCTTTTTCCTGCTCCTCTTAGCATGATAAACAAGATTCAAAGAGAGTGAGATGCCAGCTCCTTTCATTCAGTCAGTAGCTTCAATCATTTCTGGACGTTTTTCAATGGCAAAAATCAATGAATATTGTAAATGCACAATCAGTAATTTCTCCGCATTGCAAGGTGCAATTCTGAAATTTTTTGCTTTTTCCTGCTCCTCTTAGCATGATAAAGAAGATTCAAAGAGAGTGAGATGCCAGCTCCTTTCATTCAGTCAGTAGCTTCAAACATTTCTGGTATATGAATAACATGATGTTTTTCAATGGCAAAAATCAATGAATATTGTAAATGCACAAACAGTAATTTCTCTGCATTGCAAGGTGCAATTCTGAAATGTTTTGCTTTTTCCTGCTCCTCTTAGCATGATAAAGAAGATTCAAAGAGAGTGAGATGCCAGCTCCTTTCATTCAGTCAGTAGCTTCAATCATTTCTGGACGTTTTTCAATGGCAAAAATCAATGAATATTGTAAATGCACAAACAGTAATTTCTCCGCATTGCAAGGTGCAATTCTGAAATTTTTTGCTTTTTCCTGCTCCTCTTAGCATGATAAAGAAGATTCAAAGAGATTGAGATGCCAGCTCCTTTCATTCAGTCAGTAGCTTCAATCATTTCTGGACGTTTTTCAATGGCAAAAATCAATGAATATTGTAAATGCACAAAGAGTAATTTCTCCGCATTGCAAGGTGCAATTCTGAAATTTTTTGCTTTTTCCTGCTCCTCTTAGCATGATAAAGAAGATTCAAAGAGAGTGAGATGCCAGCTCCTTTCATTCAGTCAGTAGCTTCAAACATTTCTGGTATATGAATAACATGATGTTTTTCAATGGCAAAAATCAATGAATATTGTAAATGCACAAACAGTAATTTCTCCGCATTGCAAGGTGCAATTCTGAAATTTTTTGCTTTTTCCTCCTCCTCAGCATGATAAAGAAGATTCAAAGAGAGTGAGATGCCAGCTCCTTTCATTCAGTCAGTAGCTTCAATCATTTCTGGACGTTTTTCAATGGCAAAAATCATTGAATATTGTAAATGCACAAACAGTAATTTCTCCGCATTGCAAGGTGCAATTCTGAAATTTTTTGCTTTTTCCTGCTCCTCTTAGCATGATAAACAAGATTCAAAGAGAGTGAGATGCCAGCTCCTTTCATTCAGTCAGTAGCTTCAATCATTTCTGGACGTTTTTCAATGGCAAAAATCAATGAATATTGTAAATGCACAAACTAATTTCTCCGCATTGCAAGGTGCAATTCTGAAATTTTTTGCTTTTTCCTGCTCCTCTTAGCATGATAAAGAAGATTCAAAGAGAGTGAGATGCCAGCTCCTTTCATTCAGTCAGTAGCTTCAAACATTTCTGGTATATGAATAACATGATGTTTTTCAATGGCAAAAATCAATGAATATTGTAAATGCACAAACAGTAATTTCTCCGCATTGCAAGGTGCAATTCTGAAATTTTTTGCTTTTTCCTGCTCCTCTTAGCATGATAAAGAAGATTCAAAGAGAGTGAGATGCCAGCTCCTTTCATTCAGTCAGTAGCTTCAATCATTTCTGGACGTTTTTCAATGGCAAAAATCAATGAATATTGTAAATGCACAAACAGTAATTTCTCCGCATTGCAAGGTGCAATTCTGAAATTTTTTGCTTTTTCCTGCTCCTCTTTGCATGATAAAGAAGATTCAAAGAGAGTGAGATGCCAGATCCTTTCATTCAGTCAGTAGCTTCAAACATTTCTGGTATATGAATAACATGATGTTTTTCAATGGCAAAAATCAATGAATATTGTAAATGCACAAACAGTAATTTCTCCGCATTGCAAGGTGCAATTCTGAAATTTTTTGCTTTTTCCTGCTCCTCTTAGCATGATAAAGAAGATTCAAAGAGAGTGAGATGCCAGTTCCTTTCATTCAGTAAGTAGCTTCAATCATTTCTGGACGTTTTTCAATGGCAAAAATCAATGAATATTGTAAATGCACAAACAGTAATTTCTCCGCATTGCAAGGTGCAATTCTGAAATTTTTTGCTTTTTCCTGCTCCTCTTAGCATGATAAACAAGATTCAAAGAGAGTGAGATGCCAGCTCCTTTCATTCAGTCAGTAGCTTCAATCATTTCTGGACGTTTTTCAATGGCAAAAATCAATGAATATTGTAAATGCACAAACAGTAATTTCTCCGCATTGCAAGGTGCAATTCTGAAATTTTTTGCTTTTTCCTGCTCCTCTTAGCATGATAAAGAAGATTCAAAGAGAGTGAGATGCCTGCTCTTTTCATTCAGTCAGTAGCTTCAAACATTTCTGGTATATGAATAACATGATGTTTTTCAATGGCAAAAATCAATGAATATTGTAAATGCACAAACAGTAATTTCTCTGCATTGCAAGGTGCAATTCTGAAATGTTTTGCTTTTTCCTGCTCCTCTTAGCATGATAAAGAAGATTCAAAGAGAGTGAGATGCCAGCTCCTTTCATTCAGTCAGTAGCTTCAATCATTTCTGGACGTTTTTCAATGGCAAAAATCAATGAATATTGTAAATGCACAAACAGTAATTTCTCCGCATTGCAAGGTGCAATTCTGAAATTTTTTGCTTTTTCCTGCTCCTCTTAGCATGATAAAGAAGATTCAAAGAGATTGAGATGCCAGCTCCTTTCATTCAGTCAGTAGCTTCAATCATTTCTGGACGTTTTTCAATGGCAAAAATCAATGAATATTGTAAATGCACAAAGAGTAATTTCTCCGCATTGCAAGGTGCAATTCTGAAATTTTTTGCTTTTTCCTGCTCCTCTTAGCATGATAAAGAAGATTCAAAGAGAGTGAGATGCCAGCTCCTTTCATTCAGTCAGTAGCTTCAAACATTTCTGGTATATGAATAACATGATGTTTTTCAATGGCAAAAATCAATGAATATTGTAAATGCACAAACAGTAATTTCTCCGCATTGCAAGGTGCAATTCTGAAATTTTTTGCTTTTTCCTGCTCCTCAGCATGATAAAGAAGATTCAAAGAGAGTGAGATGCCAGCTCCTTTCATTCAGTCAGTAGCTTCAATCATTTCTGGACGTTTTTCAATGGCAAAAATCATTGAATATTGTAAATGCACAAACAGTAATTTCTCCGCATTGCAAGGTGCAATTCTGAAATTTTTTGCTTTTTCCTGCTCCTCTTAGCATGATAAACAAGATTCAAAGAGAGTGAGATGCCAGCTCCTTTCATTCAGTCAGTAGCTTCAATCATTTCTGGACGTTTTTCAATGGCAAAAATCAATGAATATTGTAAATGCACAAACTAATTTCTCCGCATTGCAAGGTGCAATTCTGAAATTTTTTGCTTTTTCCTGCTCCTCTTAGCATGATAAAGAAGATTCAAAGAGAGTGAGATGCCAGCTCCTTTCATTCAGTCAGTAGCTTCAAACATTTCTGGTATATGAATAACATGATGTTTTTCAATGGCAAAAATCAATGAATATTGTAAATGCACAAACAGTAATTTCTCCGCATTGCAAGGTGCAATTCTGAAATTTTTTGCTTTTTCCTGCTCCTCTTAGCATGATAAAGAAGATTCAAAGAGAGTGAGATGCCAGCTCCTTTCATTCAGTCAGTAGCTTCAATCATTTCTGGACGTTTTTCAATGGCAAAAATCAATGAATATTGTAAATGCACAAACAGTAATTTCTCCGCATTGCAAGGTGCAATTCTGAAATTTTTTGCTTTTTCCTGCTCCTCTTAGCATGATAAAGAAGATTCAAAGAGAGTGAGATGCCAGATCCTTTCATTCAGTCAGTAGCTTCAAACATTTCTGGTATATGAATAACATGATGTTTTTCAATGGCAAAAATCAATGAATATTGTAAATGCACAAACAGTAATTTCTCCGCATTGCAAGGTGCAATTCTGAAATTTTTTGCTTTTTCCTGCTCCTCTTAGCATGATAAAGAAGATTCAAAGAGAGTGAGATGCCAGCTCCTTTCATTCAGTAAGTAGCTTCAATCATTTCTGGACGTTTTTCAATGGCAAAAATCAATGAATATTGTAAATGCACAAACAGTAATTTCTCCGCATTGCAAGGTGCAATTCTGAAATTTTTTGCTTTTTCCTGCTCCTCTTAGCATGATAAACAAGATTCAAAGAGAGTGAGATGCCAGCTCCTTTCATTCAGTCAGTAGCTTCAATCATTTCTGGACGTTTTTCAATGGCAAAAATCAATGAATATTGTAAATGCACAAACAGTAATTTCTCCGCATTGCAAGGTGCAATTCTGAAATTTTTTGCTTTTTCCTGCTCCTCTTAGCATGATAAAGAAGATTCAAAGAGAGTGAGATGCCTGCTCTTTTCATTCAGTCAGTAGCTTCAAACATTTCTGGTATATGAATAACATGATGTTTTTCAATGGCAAAAATCAATGAATATTGTAAATTCACAAACAGTAATTTCTCCGCATTGAAAGGTGCAATTCTGAAATTTTTTGCTTTTTCCTGCTCCTCTTAGCATGATAAAGAAGATTCAAAGAGAGTGAGATGCCAGCTCCTTTCATTCAGTAAGTAGCTTCAATCATTTCTGGACGTTTTTCAATGGCAAAAATCAATGAATATTGTAAATGCACAAACAGTAATTTCTCCGCATTGCAAGGTGCAATTCTGAAATTTTTTGCTTTTTCCTGCTCCTCTTAGCATGATAAACAAGATTCAAAGAGAGTGAGATGCCAGCTCCTTTCATTCAGTCAGTAGCTTCAATCATTTCTGGACGTTTTTCAATGGCAAAAATCAATGAATATTGTAAATGCACAAACAGTAATTTCTCCGCATTGCAAGGTGCAATTCTGAAATTTTTTGCTTTTTCCTGCTCCTCTTAGCATGATAAACAAGATTCAAAGAGAGTGAGATGCCAGCTCCTTTCATTCAGTCAGTAGCTTCAATCATTTCTGGACGTTTTTCAATGGCAAAAATCAATGAATATTGTAAATGCACAAACAGTAATTTCTCCGCATTGCAAGGTGCAATTCTGAAATTTTTTGCTTTTTCCTGCTCCTCTTAGCATGATAAAGAAGATTCAAAGAGAGTGAGATGCCAGCTCCTTTCATTCAGTCAGTAGCTTCAATCATTTCTGGTATATGAATAACATGATGTTTTTCAATGGCAAAAATCAATGAATATTGTAAATGCACAAACAGTAATTTCTCCGGATTGCAAGGTGCAATTCTGAAATTTTTTGCTTTTTCCTGCTCCTCTTAGCATGATAAAGAAGATTCAAAGAGAGTGAGATGCCAGCTCCTTTCATTCAGTCAGTAGCTTCAATCATTTCTGGACGTTTTTCAATGGCAAAAATCAATGAATATTGTAAATGCACAAACAGTAATTTCTCCGCATTGCAAGGTGCAATTCTGAAATTTTTTGCTTTTTCCTGCTCCTCTTAGCATGATAAACAAGATTCAAAGAGAGTGAGATGCCAGCTCCTTTCATTCAGTCAGTAGCTTCAATCATTTCTGGACGTTTTTCAATGGCAAAAATCAATGAATATTGTAAATGCACAATCAGTAATTTCTCCGCATTGCAAGGTGCAATTCTGAAATTTTTTGCTTTTTCCTGCTCCTCTTAGCATGATAAAGAAGATTCAAAGAGAGTGAGATGCCAGCTCCTTTCATTCAGTCAGTAGCTTCAAACATTTCTGGTATATGAATAACATGATGTTTTTCAATGGCAAAAATCAATGAATATTGTAAATGCACAAACAGTAATTTCTCTGCATTGCAAGGTGCAATTCTGAAATGTTTTGCTTTTTCCTGCTCCTCTTAGCATGATAAAGAAGATTCAAAGAGAGTGAGATGCCAGCTCCTTTCATTCAGTCAGTAGCTTCAATCATTTCTGGACGTTTTTCAATGGCAAAAATCAATGAATATTGTAAATGCACAAACAGTAATTTCTCCGCATTGCAAGGTGCAATTCTGAAATTTTTTGCTTTTTCCTGCTCCTCTTAGCATGATAAAGAAGATTCAAAGAGATTGAGATGCCAGCTCTTTTCATTCAGTCAGTAGCTTCAATCATTTCTGGACGTTTTTCAATGGCAAAAATCAATGAATATTGTAAATGCACAAAGAGTAATTTCTCCGCATTGCAAGGTGCAATTCTGAAATTTTTTGCTTTTTCCTGCTCCTCTTAGCATGATAAAGAAGATTCAAAGAGAGTGAGATGCCAACTCCTTTCATTCAGTCAGTAGCTTCAAACATTTCTGGTATATGAATAACATGATGTTTTTCAATGGCAAAAATCAATGAATATTGTAAATGCACAAACAGTAATTTCTCCGCATTGCAAGGTGCAATTCTGAAATTTTTTGCTTTTTCCTCCTCCTCAGCATGATAAAGAAGATTCAAAGAGAGTGAGATGCCAGCTCCTTTCATTCAGTCAGTAGCTTCAATCATTTCTGGACGTTTTTCAATGGCAAAAATCATTGAATATTGTAAATGCACAAACAGTAATTTCTCCGCATTGCAAGGTGCAATTCTGAAATTTTTTGCTTTTTCCTGCTCCTCTTAGCATGATAAACAAGATTCAAAGAGAGTGAGATGCCAGCTCCTTTCATTCAGTCAGTAGCTTCAATCATTTCTGGACGTTTTTCAATGGCAAAAATCAATGAATATTGTAAATGCACAAACTAATTTCTCCGCATTGCAAGGTGCAATTCTGAAATTTTTTGCTTTTTCCTGCTCCTCTTAGCATGATAAAGAAGATTCAAAGAGAGTGAGATGCCAGCTCCTTTCATTCAGTCAGTAGCTTCAAACATTTCTGGTATATGAATAACATGATGTTTTTCAATGGCAAAAATCAATGAATATTGTAAATGCACAAACAGTAATTTCTCCGCATTGCAAGGTGCAATTCTGAAATTTTTTGCTTTTTCCTGCTCCTCTTAGCATGATAAAGAAGATTCAAAGAGAGTGAGATGCCAGCTCCTTTCATTCAGTCAGTAGCTTCAATCATTTCTGGACGTTTTTCAATGGCAAAAATCAATGAATATTGTAAATGCACAAACAGTAATTTCTCCGCATTGCAAGGTGCAATTCTGAAATTTTTTGCTTTTTCCTGCTCCTCTTTGCATGATAAAGAAGATTCAAAGAGAGTGAGATGCCAGATCCTTTCATTCAGTCAGTAGCTTCAAACATTTCTGGTATATGAATAACATGATGTTTTTCAATGGCAAAAATCAATGAATATTGTAAATGCACAAACAGTAATTTCTCCGCATTGCAAGGTGCAATTCTGAAATTTTTTGCTTTTTCCTGCTCCTCTTAGCATGATAAAGAAGATTCAAAGAGAGTGAGATGCCAGTTCCTTTCATTCAGTTAGTAGCTTCAATCATTTCTGGACGTTTTTCAATGGCAAAAATCAATGAATATTGTAAATGCACAAACAGTAATTTCTCCGCATTGCAAGGTGCAATTCTGAAATTTTTTGCTTTTTCCTGCTCCTCTTAGCATGATAAACAAGATTCAAAGAGAGTGAGATGCCAGCTCCTTTCATTCAGTCAGTAGCTTCAATCATTTCTGGACGTTTTTCAATGGCAAAAATCAATGAATATTGTAAATGCACAAACAGTAATTTCTCCGCATTGCAAGGTGCAATTCTGAAATTTTTTGCTTTTTCCTGCTCCTCTTAGCATGATAAAGAAGATTCAAAGAGAGTGAGATGCCTGCTCTTTTCATTCAGTCAGTAGCTTCAAACATTTCTGGTATATGAATAACATGATGTTTTTCAATGGCAAAAATCAATGAATATTGTAAATGCACAAACAGTAATTTCTCTGCATTGCAAGGTGCAATTCTGAAATGTTTTGCTTTTTCCTGCTCCTCTTAGCATGATAAAGAAGATTCAAAGAGAGTGAGATGCCAGCTCCTTTCATTCAGTCAGTAGCTTCAATCATTTCTGGACGTTTTTCAATGGCAAAAATCAATGAATATTGTAAATGCACAAACAGTAATTTCTCCGCATTGCAAGGTGCAATTCTGAAATTTTTTGCTTTTTCCTGCTCCTCTTAGCATGATAAAGAAGATTCAAAGAGATTGAGATGCCAGCTCCTTTCATTCAGTCAGTAGCTTCAATCATTTCTGGACGTTTTTCAATGGCAAAAATCAATGAATATTGTAAATGCACAAAGAGTAATTTCTCCGCATTGCAAGGTGCAATTCTGAAATTTTTTGCTTTTTCCTGCTCCTCTTAGCATGATAAAGAAGATTCAAAGAGAGTGAGATGCCAGCTCCTTTCATTCAGTCAGTAGCTTCAAACATTTCTGGTATATGAATAACATGATGTTTTTCAATGGCAAAAATCAATGAATATTGTAAATGCACAAACAGTAATTTCTCCGCATTGCAAGGTGCAATTCTGAAATTTTTTGCTTTTTCCTGCTCCTCAGCATGATAAAGAAGATTCAAAGAGAGTGAGATGCCAGCTCCTTTCATTCAGTCAGTAGCTTCAATCATTTCTGGACGTTTTTCAATGGCAAAAATCATTGAATATTGTAAATGCACAAACAGTAATTTCTCCGCATTGCAAGGTGCAATTCTGAAATTTTTTGCTTTTTCCTGCTCCTCTTAGCATGATAAACAAGATTCAAAGAGAGTGAGATGCCAGCTCCTTTCATTCAGTCAGTAGCTTCAATCATTTCTGGACGTTTTTCAATGGCAAAAATCAATGAATATTGTAAATGCACAAACTAATTTCTCCGCATTGCAAGGTGCAATTCTGAAATTTTTTGCTTTTTCCTGCTCCTCTTAGCATGATAAAGAAGATTCAAAGAGAGTGAGATGCCAGCTCCTTTCATTCAGTCAGTAGCTTCAAACATTTCTGGTATATGAATAACATGATGTTTTTCAATGGCAAAAATCAATGAATATTGTAAATGCACAAACAGTAATTTCTCCGCATTGCAAGGTGCAATTCTGAAATTTTTTGCTTTTTCCTGCTCCTCTTAGCATGATAAAGAAGATTCAAAGAGAGTGAGATGCCAGCTCCTTTCATTCAGTCAGTAGCTTCAATCATTTCTGGACGTTTTTCAATGGCAAAAATCAATGAATATTGTAAATGCACAAACAGTAATTTCTCCGCATTGCAAGGTGCAATTCTGAAATTTTTTGCTTTTTCCTGCTCCTCTTAGCATGATAAAGAAGATTCAAAGAGAGTGAGATGCCAGATCCTTTCATTCAGTCAGTAGCTTCAAACATTTCTGGTATATGAATAACATGATGTTTTTCAATGGCAAAAATCAATGAATATTGTAAATGCACAAACAGTAATTTCTCCGCATTGCAAGGTGCAATTCTGAAATTTTTTGCTTTTTCCTGCTCCTCTTAGCATGATAAAGAAGATTCAAAGAGAGTGAGATGCCAGCTCCTTTCATTCAGTCAGTAGCTTCAATCATTTCTGGACGTTTTTCAATGGCAAAAATCAATGAATATTGTAAATGCACAAACAGTAATTTCTCCGCATTGCAAGGTGCAATTCTGAAATTTTTTGCTTTTTCCTGCTCCTCTTTGCATGATAAAGAAGATTCAAAGAGAGTGAGATGCCAGATCCTTTCATTCAGTCAGTAGCTTCAAACATTTCTGGTATATGAATAACATGATGTTTTTCAATGGCAAAAATCAATGAATATTGTAAATGCACAAACAGTAATTTCTCCGCATTGCAAGGTGCAATTCTGAAATTTTTTGCTTTTTCCTGCTCCTCTTAGCATGATAAAGAAGATTCAAAGAGAGTGAGATGCCAGTTCCTTTCATTCAGTTAGTAGCTTCAATCATTTCTGGACGTTTTTCAATGGCAAAAATCAATGAATATTGTAAATGCACAAACAGTAATTTCTCCGCATTGCAAGGTGCAATTCTGAAATTTTTTGCTTTTTCCTGCTCCTCTTAGCATGATAAACAAGATTCAAAGAGAGTGAGATGCCAGCTCCTTTCATTCAGTCAGTAGCTTCAATCATTTCTGGACGTTTTTCAATGGCAAAAATCAATGAATATTGTAAATGCACAAACAGTAATTTCTCCGCATTGCAAGGTGCAATTCTGAAATTTTTTGCTTTTTCCTGCTCCTCTTAGCATGATAAAGAAGATTCAAAGAGAGTGAGATGCCTGCTCTTTTCATTCAGTCAGTAGCTTCAAACATTTCTGGTATATGAATAACATGATGTTTTTCAATGGCAAAAATCAATGAATATTGTAAATGCACAAACAGTAATTTCTCTGCATTGCAAGGTGCAATTCTGAAATGTTTTGCTTTTTCCTGCTCCTCTTAGCATGATAAAGAAGATTCAAAGAGAGTGAGATGCCAGCTCCTTTCATTCAGTCAGTAGCTTCAATCATTTCTGGACGTTTTTCAATGGCAAAAATCAATGAATATTGTAAATGCACAAACAGTAATTTCTCCGCATTGCAAGGTGCAATTCTGAAATTTTTTGCTTTTTCCTGCTCCTCTTAGCATGATAAAGAAGATTCAAAGAGATTGAGATGCCAGCTCCTTTCATTCAGTCAGTAGCTTCAATCATTTCTGGACGTTTTTCAATGGCAAAAATCAATGAATATTGTAAATGCACAAAGAGTAATTTCTCCGCATTGCAAGGTGCAATTCTGAAATTTTTTGCTTTTTCCTGCTCCTCTTAGCATGATAAAGAAGATTCAAAGAGAGTGAGATGCCAGCTCCTTTCATTCAGTCAGTAGCTTCAAACATTTCTGGTATATGAATAACATGATGTTTTTCAATGGCAAAAATCAATGAATATTGTAAATGCACAAACAGTAATTTCTCCGCATTGCAAGGTGCAATTCTGAAATTTTTTGCTTTTTCCTGCTCCTCAGCATGATAAAGAAGATTCAAAGAGAGTGAGATGCCAGCTCCTTTCATTCAGTCAGTAGCTTCAATCATTTCTGGACGTTTTTCAATGGCAAAAATCATTGAATATTGTAAATGCACAAACAGTAATTTCTCCGCATTGCAAGGTGCAATTCTGAAATTTTTTGCTTTTTCCTGCTCCTCTTAGCATGATAAACAAGATTCAAAGAGAGTGAGATGCCAGCTCCTTTCATTCAGTCAGTAGCTTCAATCATTTCTGGACGTTTTTCAATGGCAAAAATCAATGAATATTGTAAATGCACAAACTAATTTCTCCGCATTGCAAGGTGCAATTCTGAAATTTTTTGCTTTTTCCTGCTCCTCTTAGCATGATAAAGAAGATTCAAAGAGAGTGAGATGCCAGCTCCTTTCATTCAGTCAGTAGCTTCAAACATTTCTGGTATATGAATAACATGATGTTTTTCAATGGCAAAAATCAATGAATATTGTAAATGCACAAACAGTAATTTCTCCGCATTGCAAGGTGCAATTCTGAAATTTTTTGCTTTTTCCTGCTCCTCTTAGCATGATAAAGAAGATTCAAAGAGAGTGAGATGCCAGCTCCTTTCATTCAGTCAGTAGCTTCAATCATTTCTGGACGTTTTTCAATGGCAAAAATCAATGAATATTGTAAATGCACAAACAGTAATTTCTCCGCATTGCAAGGTGCAATTCTGAAATTTTTTGCTTTTTCCTGCTCCTCTTAGCATGATAAAGAAGATTCAAAGAGAGTGAGATGCCAGATCCTTTCATTCAGTCAGTAGCTTCAAACATTTCTGGTATATGAATAACATGATGTTTTTCAATGGCAAAAATCAATGAATATTGTAAATGCACAAACAGTAATTTCTCCGCATTGCAAGGTGCAATTCTGAAATTTTTTGCTTTTTCCTGCTCCTCTTAGCATGATAAAGAAGATTCAAAGAGAGTGAGATGCCAGCTCCTTTCATTCAGTAAGTAGCTTCAATCATTTCTGGACGTTTTTCAATGGCAAAAATCAATGAATATTGTAAATGCACAAACAGTAATTTCTCCGCATTGCAAGGTGCAATTCTGAAATTTTTTGCTTTTTCCTGCTCCTCTTAGCATGATAAACAAGATTCAAAGAGAGTGAGATGCCAGCTCCTTTCATTCAGTCAGTAGCTTCAATCATTTCTGGACGTTTTTCAATGGCAAAAATCAATGAATATTGTAAATGCACAAACAGTAATTTCTCCGCATTGCAAGGTGCAATTCTGAAATTTTTTGCTTTTTCCTGCTCCTCTTAGCATGATAAAGAAGATTCAAAGAGAGTGAGATGCCTGCTCTTTTCATTCAGTCAGTAGCTTCAAACATTTCTGGTATATGAATAACATGATGTTTTTCAATGGCAAAAATCAATGAATATTGTAAATTCACAAACAGTAATTTCTCCGCATTGAAAGGTGCAATTCTGAAATTTTTTGCTTTTTCCTGCTCCTCTTAGCATGATAAAGAAGATTCAAAGAGAGTGAGATGCCAGCTCCTTTCATTCAGTAAGTAGCTTCAATCATTTCTGGACGTTTTTCAATGGCAAAAATCAATGAATATTGTAAATGCACAAACAGTAATTTCTCCGCATTGCAAGGTGCAATTCTGAAATTTTTTGCTTTTTCCTGCTCCTCTTAGCATGATAAACAAGATTCAAAGAGAGTGAGATGCCAGCTCCTTTCATTCAGTCAGTAGCTTCAATCATTTCTGGACGTTTTTCAATGGCAAAAATCAATGAATATTGTAAATGCACAAACAGTAATTTCTCCGCATTGCAAGGTGCAATTCTGAAATTTTTTGCTTTTTCCTGCTCCTCTTAGCATGATAAACAAGATTCAAAGAGAGTGAGATGCCAGCTCCTTTCATTCAGTCAGTAGCTTCAATCATTTCTGGACGTTTTTCAATGGCAAAAATCAATGAATATTGTAAATGCACAAACAGTAATTTCTCCGCATTGCAAGGTGCAATTCTGAAATTTTTTGCTTTTTCCTGCTCCTCTTAGCATGATAAAGAAGATTCAAAGAGAGTGAGATGCCAGCTCCTTTCATTCAGTCAGTAGCTTCAATCATTTCTGGTATATGAATAACATGATGTTTTTCAATGGCAAAAATCAATGAATATTGTAAATGCACAAACAGTAATTTCTCCGGATTGCAAGGTGCAATTCTGAAATTTTTTGCTTTTTCCTGCTCCTCTTAGCATGATAAAGAAGATTCAAAGAGAGTGAGATGCCAGCTCCTTTCATTCAGTCAGTAGCTTCAATCATTTCTGGACGTTTTTCAATGGCAAAAATCAATGAATATTGTAAATGCACAAACAGTAATTTCTCCGCATTGCAAGGTGCAATTCTGAAATTTTTTGCTTTTTCCTGCTCCTCTTAGCATGATAAACAAGATTCAAAGAGAGTGAGATGCCAGCTCCTTTCATTCAGTCAGTAGCTTCAATCATTTCTGGACGTTTTTCAATGGCAAAAATCAATGAATATTGTAAATGCACAATCAGTAATTTCTCCGCATTGCAAGGTGCAAGTCTGAAATTTTTTGATTTTTCCTGCTCCTCTTAGCATGATAAAGAAGATTCAAAGAGAGTGAGATGCCAGCTCCTTTCATTCAGTCAGTAGCTTCAAACATTTCTGGTATATGAATAACATGATGTTTTTCAATGGCAAAAATCAATGAATATTGTAAATGCACAAACAGTAATTTCTCCGCATTGCAAGGTGCAATTCTGAAATGTTTTGCTTTTTCCTGCTCCTCTTAGCATGATAAAGAAGATTCAAAGAGAGTGAGATGCCAGCTCCTTTCATTCAGTCAGTAGCTTCAATCATTTCTGGACGTTTTTCAATGGCAAAAATCAATGAATATTGTAAATGCACAAACAGTAATTTCTCCGCATTGCAAGGTGCAATTCTGAAATTTTTTGCTTTTTCCTGCTCCTCTTAGCATGATAAAGAAGATTCAAAGAGATTGAGATGCCAGCTCCTTTCATTCAGTCAGTAGCTTCAATCATTTCTGGACGTTTTTCAATGGCAAAAATCAATGAATATTGTAAATGCACAAAGAGTAATTTCTCCGCATTGCAAGGTGCAATTCTGAAATTTTTTGCTTTTTCCTGCTCCTCTTAGCATGATAAAGAAGATTCAAAGAGAGTGAGATGCCAGCTCCTTTCATTCAGTCAGTAGCTTCAAACATTTCTGGTATATGAATAACATGATGTTTTTCAATGGCAAAAATCAATGAATATTGTAAATGCACAAACAGTAATTTCTCCGCATTGCAAGGTGCAATTCTGAAATTTTTTGCTTTTTCCTGCTCCTCAGCATGATAAAGAAGATTCAAAGAGAGTGAGATGCCAGCTCCTTTCATTCAGTCAGTAGCTTCAATCATTTCTGGACGTTTTTCAATGGCAAAAATCAATGAATATTGTAAATGCACAAACTAATTTCTCCGCATTGCAAGGTGCAATTCTGAAATTTTTTGCTTTTTCCTGCTCCTCTAAGCATGATAAAGAAGATTCAAAGAGAGTGAGATGCCAGCTCCTTTCATTCAGTCAGTAGCTTCAATCATTTCTGGTATATGAATAACATGATGTTTTTCAATGGCAAAAATCAATGAATATTGTAAATGCACAAACAGTAATTTCTCCGGATTGCAAGGTGCAATTCTGAAATTTTTTGCTTTTTCCTGCTCCTCTTAGCATGATAAAGAAGATTCAAAGAGAGTGAGATGCCAGCTCCTTTCATTCAGTCAGTAGCTTCAATCATTTCTGGACGTTTTTCAATGGCAAAAATCAATGAATATTGTAAATGCACAAACAGTAATTTCTCCGCATTGCAAGGTGCAATTCTGAAATTTTTTGCTTTTTCCTGCTCCTCTTAGCATGATAAACAAGATTCAAAGAGAGTGAGATGCCAGCTCCTTTCATTCAGTCAGTAGCTTCAATCATTTCTGGACGTTTTTCAATGGCAAAAATCAATGAATATTGTAAATGCACAATCAGTAATTTCTCCGCATTGCAAGGTGCAATTCTGAAATTTTTTGCTTTTTCCTGCTCCTCTTAGCATGATAAAGAAGATTCAAAGAGAGTGAGATGCCAGCTCCTTTCATTCAGTCAGTAGCTTCAAACATTTCTGGTATATGAATAACATGATGTTTTTCAATGGCAAAAATCAATGAATATTGTAAATGCACAAACAGTAATTTCTCTGCATTGCAAGGTGCAATTCTGAAATGTTTTGCTTTTTCCTGCTCCTCTTAGCATGATAAAGAAGATTCAAAGAGAGCTCCTTTCATGCCAGCTCCTTTCATTCAGTCAGTAGCTTCAATCATTTCTGGACGTTTTTCAATGGCAAAAATCAATGAATATTGTAAATGCACAAACAGTAATTTCTCCGCATTGCAAGGTGCAATTCTGAAATTTTTTGCTTTTTCCTGCTCCTCTTAGCATGATAAAGAAGATTCAAAGAGATTGAGATGCCAGCTCCTTTCATTCAGTCAGTAGCTTCAATCATTTCTGGACGTTTTTCAATGGCAAAAATCAATGAATATTGTAAATGCACAAAGAGTAATTTCTCCGCATTGCAAGGTGCAATTGTGAAATTTTTTGCTTTTTCCTGCTCCTCTTAGCATGATAAAGAAGATTCAAAGAGAGTGAGATGCCAGCTCCTTTCATTCAGTCAGTAGCTTCAAACATTTCTGGTATATGAATAACATGATGTTTTTCAATGGCAAAAATCAATGAATATTGTAAATGCACAAACAGTAATTTCTCCGCATTGCAAGGTGCAATTCTGAAATTTTTTGCTTTTTCCTGCTCCTCAGCATGATGAAGAAGATTCAAAGAGAGTGAGATGCCAGCTCCTTTCATTCAGTCAGTAGCTTCAATCATTTCTGGATGTTTTTCAATGGCAAAAATCATTGAATATTGTAAATGCACAAACAGTAATTTCTCCGCATTGCAAGGTGCAATTCTGAAATTTTTTGCTTTTTCCTGCTCCTCTTAGCATGATAAACAAGATTCAAAGAGAGTGAGATGCCAGCTCCTTTCATTCAGTCAGTAGCTTCAATCATTTCTGGACGTTTTTCAATGGCAAAAATCAATGAATATTGTAAATGCACAAACTAATTTCTCCGCATTGCAAGGTGCAATTCTGAAATTTTTTGCTTTTTCCTGCTCCTCTTAGCATGATAAAGAAGATTCAAAGAGAGTGAGATGCCAGCTCCTTTCATTCAGTCAGTAGCTTCAAACATTTCTGGTATATGAATAACATGATGTTTTTCAATGGCAAAAATCAATGAATATTGTAAATGCACAAACAGTAATTTCTCCGCATTGCAAGGTGCAATTCTGAAATTTTTTGCTTTTTCCTGCTCCTCTTAGCATGATAAAGAAGATTCAAAGAGAGTGAGATGCCAGCTCCTTTCATTCAGTCAGTAGCTTCAATCATTTCTGGACGTTTTTCAATGGCAAAAATCAATGAATATTGTAAATGCACAAACAGTAATTTCTCCGCATTGCAAGGTGCAATTCTGAAATTTTTTGCTTTTTCCTGCTCCTCTTAGCATGATAAAGAAGATTCAAAGAGAGTGAGATGCCAGATCCTTTCATTCAGTCAGTAGCTTCAAACATTTCTGGTATATGAATAACATGATGTTTTTCAATGGCAAAAATCAATGAATATTGTAAATGCACAAACAGTAATTTCTCCGCATTGCAAGGTGCAATTCTGAAATTTTTTGCTTTTTCCTGCTCCTCTTAGCATGATAAAGAAGATTCAAAGAGAGTGAGATGCCAGCTCCTTTCATTCAGTAAGTAGCTTCAATCATTTCTGGACGTTTTTCAATGGCAAAAATCAATGAATATTGTAAATGCACAAACAGTAATTTCTCCGCATTGCAAGGTGCAATTCTGAAATTTTTTGCTTTTTCCTGCTCCTCTTAGCATGATAAACAAGATTCAAAGAGAGTGAGATGCCAGCTCCTTTCATTCAGTCAGTAGCTTCAATCATTTCTGGACGTTTTTCAATGGCAAAAATCAATGAATATTGTAAATGCACAAACAGTAATTTCTCCGCATTGCAAGGTGCAATTCTGAAATTTTTTGCTTTTTCCTGCTCCTCTTAGCATGATAAAGAAGATTCAAAGAGAGTGAGATGCCTGCTCTTTTCATTCAGTCAGTAGCTTCAAACATTTCTGGTATATGAATAACATGATGTTTTTCAATGGCAAAAATCAATGAATATTGTAAATGCACAAACAGTAATTTCTCCGCATTGAAAGGTGCAATTCTGAAATTTTTTGCTTTTTCCTGCTCCTCTTAGCATGATAAAGAAGATTCAAAGAGAGTGAGATGCCAGCTCCTTTCATTCAGTAAGTAGCTTCAATCATTTCTGGACGTTTTTCAATGGCAAAAATCAATGAATATTGTAAATGCACAAACAGTAATTTCTCCGCATTGCAAGGTGCAATTCTGAAATTTTTTGCTTTTTCCTGCTCCTCTTAGCATGATAAACAAGATTCAAAGAGAGTGAGATGCCAGCTCCTTTCATTCAGTCAGTAGCTTCAATCATTTCTGGACGTTTTTCAATGGCAAAAATCAATGAATATTGTAAATGCACAAACAGTAATTTCTCCGCATTGCAAGGTGCAATTCTGAAATTTTTTGCTTTTTCCTGCTCCTCTTAGCATGATAAACAAGATTCAAAGAGAGTGAGATGCCAGCTCCTTTCATTCAGTCAGTAGCTTCAATCATTTCTGGACGTTTTTCAATGGCAAAAATCAATGAATATTGTAAATGCACAAACAGTAATTTCTCCGCATTGCAAGGTGCAATTCTGAAATTTTTTGCTTTTTCCTGCTCCTCTTAGCATGATAAAGAAGATTCAAAGAGAGTGAGATGCCAGCTCTTTTCATTCAGTCAGTAGCTTCAAACATTTCTGGTATATGAATAACATGATGTTTTTCAATGGCAAAAATCAATGAATATTGTAAATGCACAAACAGTAATTTCTCCGCATTGAAAGGTGCAATTCTGAAATTTTTTGCTTTTTCCTGCTCCTCTTAGCATGATAAAGAAGATTCAAAGAGAGTGAGATGCCAGCTCCTTTCATTCAGTCAGTAGCTTCAATCATTTCTGGACGTTTTTCAATGGCAAAAATCAATGAATATTGTAAATGCACACAGTAATTTCTCCGCATTGCAAGGTGCAATTCTGAAATTTTTTGCTTTTCCCTGCTCCTCTTAGCATGATAAACAAGATTCAAAGAGAGTGAGATGCCAGCTCCTTTCATTCAGTCAGAAGCTTCAATCATTTCTGGACGTTTTTCAATGGCAAAAATCAATGAATATTGTAAATGCACAAACAGTAATTTCTCCGCATTGCAAGGTGCAATTCTGAAATTTTTTGCTTTTTTCTGCTCCTCTTAGCATGATAAAGAAGATTCAAAGAGAGTGAGATGCCAGCTCCTTTCATTCAGTCAGTAGCTTCAAACATTTCTGGTATATGAATAACATGATGTTTTTCAATGGCAAAAATCAATGAATATTGTAAATGCACAAACAGTAATTTCTCCGCATTGCAAGGTGCAATTCTGAAATTTTTTGCTTTTTCCTGCTCCTCTTAGCATGATAAAGAAGATTCAAAGAGAGTGAGATGCCAGCTCCTTTCATTCAGTCAGTAGCTTCAATCATTTCTGGACGTTTTTCAATGGCAAAAATCAATGAATATTGTAAATGCACAAACAGTAATTTCTCCGCATTGCAAGGTGCAATTCTGAAATTTTTTGCTTTTTCCTGCTCCTCTTTGCAAGATAAACAAGATTCAAAGAGAGTGAGATGCCAGCTCCTTTCATTCAGTCAGTAGCTTCAATCATTTCTGGACGTTTTTCAATGGCAAAAATCAATGAATATTGTAAATGCACAAACAGTAATTTCTCCGCATTGCAAGGTGCAATTCTGAAATTTTTTGCTTTTTCCTGCTCCTCTTAGCATGATAAAGAAGATTCAAAGAGAGTGAGATGCCAGCTCCTTTCATTCAGTCAGTAGCTTCAATCATTTCTGGACGTTTTTCAATGGCAAAATCAATGAATATTGTAAATGCACAAACAGTAATTTCTCCGCATTGCAAGGTGCAATTCTGAAATTTTTTGCTTTTTCCTGCTCCTCTTAGCATGATAAAGAAGATTCAAAGAGAGTGAGATGCCAGCTCCTTTCATTCAGTCAGTAGCTTCAAACATTTCTGGTATATGAATAACATGATGTTTTTCAATGGCAAAAATCAATGAATATTGTAAATGCACAAACAGTAATTTCTCCGCATTGCAAGGTGCAATTCTGAAATTTTTTGCTTTTTCCTGCTCCTCTAAGCATGATAAAGAAGATTCAAAGAGAGTGAGATGCCAGCTCCTTTCATTCAGTCAGTAGCTTCAATCATTTCTGGACGTTTTTCAATGGCAAAAATCAATGAATATTGTAAATGCACAAACAGTAATTTCTCCGCATTGCAAGGTGCAATTCTGAAATTTTTTGCTTTTTCCTGCTCCTCTTAGCATGATAAACAAGATTCAAAGAGAATGAGATGCCAGCTCCTTTCATTCAGTCAGTAGCTTCAGTCATTTCTGGACGTTTTTCAATGGCAAAAATCAATGAATATTGTAAATGCACAAACAGTAATTTCTCCGCATTGCAAGGTGCAATTCTGAAATTTTTTGCTTTTTCCTGCTCCTCTTAGCATGATAAAGAAGATTCAAAGAGAGTGAGATGCCAGCTCCTTTCATTCAGTCAGTAGCTTCAAACATTTCTGGTATATGAATAACATGATGTTTTTCAATGGCAAAAATCAATGAATATTGTAAATGCACAAACAGTAATTTCTCCGCATTGCAAGGTGCAATTCTGAAATTTTTTGCTTTTTCCTGTTCCTCTTAGCATGATAAAGAAGATTCAAAGAGAGTGAGATGCCAGCTCCTTTCATTCAGTCAGTAGCTTCAATCATTTCTGGACGTTTTTCAATGGCAAAAATCAATGAATATTGTAAATGCACAAACAGTAATTTCTCCGCATTGCAAGGTGCAATTCTGAATTTTTTTGCTTTTTCCTGCTCCTCTTAGCATGATAAAGAAGATTCAAAGATAGTGAGATGCCAGCTCCTTTCATTCAGTCAGTAGCTTCAAACATTTCTGGTATATGAATAACATGATGTTTTTCAATGGCAAAAATCAATGAATATTGTAAATGCACAAACAGTAATTTCTCCGCATTGCAAGGTGCAATTTTGAAATTTTTTGCTTTTTCCTGCTCCTCTTAGCATGATAAAGAAGATTCAAAGAGAGTGAGATGCCAGCTCCTTTCATTCAGTCAGTAGCTTCAATCATTTCTGGACGTTTTTCAATGCAAAAATCAATGAATATTGTAAATGCACAAACAGTAATTTCTCCGCATTGCAAGGTGCAATTCTGAAATTTTTTGCTTTTTCCTGCTCCTCTTAGCATGATAAACAAGATTCAAAGAGAGTGAGATGCCAGCTCCTTTCATTCAGTCAGTAGCTTCAATCATTTCTGGATGTTTTTCAATGGCAAAAATCAATGAATATTGTAAATGCACAAACAGTAATTTCTCCGCATTGCAAGGTGCAATTCTGAAATTTTTTGCTTTTTTCTGCTCCTCTTAGCATGATAAAGAAGATTCAAAGAGAGTGAGATGCCAGCTCCTTTCATTCAGTCAGTAGCTTCAAACATTTCTGGTATATGAATAACATGATGTTTTTCAATGGCAAAAATCAATGAATATTGTAAATGCACAAACAGTAATTTCTCCGCATTGCAAGGTGCAATTCTGAAATTTTTTGCTTTTTCCTGCTCCTCTTAGCATGATAAAGAAGATTCAAAGAGAGTGAGATGCCAGCTCCTTTCATTCAGTCAGTAGCTTCAAACATTTCTGGTATATGAATAACATGATGTTTTTCAATGGCAAAAATCAATGAATATTGTAAATGCACAAACAGTAATTTCTCCGCATTGCAAGGTGCAATTCTGAAATTTTTTGCTTTTTCCTGCTCCTCTTAGCATGATAAAGAAGATTCATAGAGAGTGAGATGCCAGCTCCTTTTATTCAGTCAGTAGCTTCAATCATTTCTGGACGTTTTTCAATGGCAAAAATCATTGAATATTGTAAATGCACAAACAGTAATTTCTCCGCATTGCAAGGTGCAATTCTGAAATTTTTTGCTTTTTCCTGCTCCTCTTAGCATGATAAAGAAGATTCAAAGAGAGTGAGATGCCAGCTCCTTTCATTCAGTCAGTAGCTTCAATCATTTCTGGTATATGAATAACATGATGTTTTTCAATGGCAAAAATCAATGAATATTGTAAATGCACAAACAGTAATTTCTCCGCATTGCAAGGTGCAATTCTGAAATTTTTTGCTTTTTCCTGCTCCTCTTAGCATGATAAACAAGATTCAAAGAGAGTGAGATGCCAGCTCCTTTCATTCAGTCAGTAGCTTCAATCATTTCTGGACGTTTTTCAATGGCAAAAATCAATGAATATTGTAAATGCACAAACAGTAATTTCTCCGCATTGCAAGGTGCAATTCTGAAATTTTTTGCTTTTTTCTGCTCCTCTTAGCATGATAAAGAAGACTCAAAGAGAGTGAGATGCCAGCTCCTTTCATTCAGTCAGTAGCTTCAAACATTTCTGGACGTTTTTCAATGGCAAAAATCAATGAATATTGTAAATGCACAAACAGTAATTTCTCCGCATTGCAAGGTGCAATTCTGAAATTTTTGGCTTTTTCCTGCTCCTCTTAGCAAGATAAACAAGATTCAAAGAGAGTGAGATGCCAGCTCCTTTCATTCAGTCAGTAGCTTCAATCATTTCTGGACGTTTTTCAATGGCAAAAATCAATGAATATTGTAAATGCACAAACAGTAATTTCTCCGCATTGCAAGGTGCAATTCTGAAATTTTTTGCTTTTTCCTGCTCCTCTTAGCATGATAAAGAAGATTCAAAGAGAGTGAGATGCCAGCTCCTTTCATTCAGTCAGTAGCTTCAAACATTTCTGGTATATGAATAACATGATGTTTTTCAATGGCAAAAATCAATGAATATTGTAAATGCACAAACAGTAATTTCTCCGCATTGCAAGGTGCAATTCTGAAATTTTTTGCTTTTTCCTGCTCCTCTTAGCATGATAAAGAAGATTCAAAGAGAGTGAGATGCCAGCTCCTTTTATTCAGTCAGTAGCTTCAATCATTTCTGGACGTTTTTCAATGGCAAAAATCATTGAATATTGTAAATGCACAAACAGTAATTTCTCCGCATTGCAAGGTGCAATTCTGAAATTTTTTGCTTTTTCCTGCTCCTCTTAGCATGATAAAGAAGATTCAAAGAGAGTGAGATGCCAGCTCCTTTCATTCAGTCAGTAGCTTCAATCATTTCTGGTATATGAATAACATGATGTTTTTCAATGGCAAAAATCAATGAATATTGTAAATGCACAAACAGTAATTTCTCCGCATTGCAAGGTGCAATTCTGAAATTTTTTGCTTTTTCCTGCTCCTCGTAGCATGATAAACAAGATTCAAAGAGAGTGAGATGCCAGCTCCTTTCATTCAGTCAGTAGCTTCAATCATTTCTGGACGTTTTTCAATGGCAAAAATCAATGAATATTGTAAATGCACAAACAGTAATTTCTCCGCATTGCAAGGTGCAATTCTGAAATTTTTTGCTTTTTTCTGCTCCTCTTAGCATGATAAAGAAGACTCAAAGAGAGTGAGATGCCAGCTCCTTTCATTCAGTCAGTAGCTTCAAACATTTCTGGACGTTTTTCAATGGCAAAAATCAATGAATATTGTAAATGCACAAACAGTAATTTCTCCGCATTGCAAGGTGCAATTCTGAAATTTTTGGCTTTTTCCTGCTCCTCTTAGCAAGATAAACAAGATTCAAAGAGAGTGAGATGCCAGCTCCTTTCATTCAGTCAGTAGCTTCAATCATTTCTGGACGTTTTTCAATGGCAAAAATCAATGAATATTGTAAATGCACAAACAGTAATTTCTCCGCATTGCAAGGTGCAATTCTGAAATTTTTTGCTTTTTCCTGCTCCTCTTAGCATGATAAAGAAGATTCAAAGAGAGTGAGATGCCAGCTCCTTTCATTCAGTCAGTAGCTTCAATCATTTCTGGACGTTTTTCAATGGCAAAAATCAATGAATATTGTAAATGCACAAACAGTAATTTCTCCGCATTGCAAGGTGCAATTCTGAAATTTTTTGCTTTTTCCTGCTCCTCTTAGCATGATAAAGAAGATTCAAAGAGAGTGAGATGCCAGCTCCTTTCATTCAGTCAGTAGCTTCAATCATTTCTGGACGTTTTTCAATGGCAAAAATCAATGAATATTGTAAATGCACAAACAGTAATTTCTCTGCATTGCAAGGTGCAATTCTGAAATTTTTTGCTTTTTCCTGCTCCTCTTAGCATGATAAAGAAGATTCAAAGAGAGTGAGATGCCAGCTCCTTTCATTCAGTCAGTAGCTTCAAACATTTCTGGTATATGAATAACATGATGTTTTTCAATGGCAAAAATCAATGAATATTGTAAATGCACAAACAGTAATTTCTCCGCATTGCAAGGTGCAATTCTGAAATTTTTTGCTTTTTCCTGCTCCTCTAAGCATGATAAAGAAGATTCAAAGAGAGTGAGATGCCAGCTCCTTTCATTCAGTCAGTAGCTTCAATCATTTCTGGACGTTTTTCAATGGCAAAAATCAATGAATATTGTAAATGCACAAACAGTAATTTCTCCGCATTGCAAGGTGCAATTCTGAAATTTTTTGCTTTTTCCTGCTCCTCTTAGCATGATAAACAAGATTCAAAGAGAATGACATGCCAGCTCCTTTCATTCAGTCAGTAGCTTCAATCATTTCTGGATGTTTTTCAATGGCAAAAATCAATGAATATTGTAAATGCACAAACAGTAATTTCTCCGCATTGCAAGGTGCAATTCTGAAATTTTTTGCTTTTTCCTGCTCCTCTTAGCATGATAAAGAAGATTCAAAGAGAGTGAGATGCCAGCTCCTTTCATTCAGTCAGTAGCTTCAAACATTTCTGGTATATGAATAACATGATGTTTTTCAATGGCAAAAATCAATGAATATTGTAAATGCACAAACAGTAATTTCTCCGCATTGCAAGGTGCAATTCTGAAATTTTTTGCTTTTTCCTGCTCCTCTTAGCATGATAAAGAAGATTCAAAGAGAGTGAGATGCCAGCTCCTTTCATTCAGTCAGTAGCTTCAATCATTTCTGGACGTTTTTCAATGGCAAAAATCAATGAATATTGTAAATGCACAAACAGTAATTTCTCCGCATTGCAAGGTGCAATTCTGAATTTTTTTGCTTTTTCCTGCTCCTCTTAGCATGATAAAGAAGATTCAAAGATAGTGAGATGCCAGCTCCTTTCATTCAGTCAGTAGCTTCAAACATTTCTGGTATATGAATAACATGATGTTTTTCAATGGCAAAAATCAATGAATATTGTAAATGCACAAACAGTAATTTCTCCGCATTGCAAGGTGCAATTTTGAAATTTTTTGCTTTTTCCTGCTCCTCTTAGCATGATAAAGAAGATTCAAAGAGAGTGAGATGCCAGCTCCTTTCATTCAGTCAGTAGCTTCAAACATTTCTGGTATATGAATAACATGATGTTTTTCAATGGCAAAAATCAATGAATATTGTAAATGCACAAACAGTAATTTCTCCGCATTGCAAGGTGCAATTCTGAAATTTTTTGCTTTTTCCTGCTCCTCTTAGCATGATAAACAAGATTCAAAGAGAGTGAGATGCCAGCTCCTTTCATTCAGTCAGTAGCTTAAATCATTTCTGGACGTTTTTCAATGGCAAAAATCAATGAATATTGTAAATGCACAAACAGTAATTTCTCCGCATTGCAAGGTGCAATTCTGAAATTTTTTGCTTTTTTCTGCTCCTCTTAGCATGATAAAGAAGACTCAAAGAGAGTGAGATGCCAGCTCCTTTCATTCAGTCAGTAGCTTCAAACATTTCTGGACGTTTTTCAATGGCAAAAATCAATGAATATTGTAAATGCACAAACAGTAATTTCTCCGCATTGCAAGGTGCAATTCTGAAATTTTTTGCTTTTTCCTGCTCCTCTTAGCAAGATAAACAAGATTCAAAGAGAGTGAGATGCCAGCTCCTTTCATTCAGTCAGTAGCTTCAATCATTTCTGGACGTTTTTCAATGGCAAAAATCAATGAATATTGTAAATGCACAAACAGTAATTTCTCCGCATTGCAAGGTGCAATTCTGAAATTTTTTGCTTTTTCCTGCTCCTCTTAGCATGATAAAGAAGATTCAAAGAGAGTGAGATGCCAGCTCCTTTCATTCAGTCAGTAGCTTCAATCATTTCTAGACGTTTTTCAATGGCAAAAATCAATGAATATTGTAAATGCACAAACAGTAATTTCTCCGCATTGCAAGGTGCAATTCTGAAATTTTTTGCTTTTTCCTGCTCCTCTTAGCATGATAAAGAAGATTCAAAGAGAGTGAGATGCCAGCTCCTTTCATTCAGTCAGTAGCTTCAATCATTTCTGGATGTTTTTCAATGGCAAAAATCAATGAATATTGTAAATGCACAAACAGTAATTTCTCCGCATTGCAAGGTGCAATTCTGAAATTTTTTGCTGTTTCCTGCTCCTCTTAGCATGATAAAGAAGATTCAAAGAGAGTGAGATGCCAGCTCCTTTCATTCAGTCAGTAGCTTCAAACATTTCTGGTATATGAATAACATGATGTTTTTCAATGGCAAAAATCAATGAATATTGTAAATGCACAAACAGTAATTTCTCCGCATTGCAAGGTGCAATTCTGAAATTTTTTGCTTTTTCCTGCTCCTCTTAGCATGATAAAGAAGATTCAAAGAGAGTGAGATGCCAGCTCCTTTCATTCAGTCAGTAGCTTCAATCATTTCTGGACGTTTTTCAATGGCAAAAATCAATGAATATTGTAAATGCACAAACAGTAATTTCTCCGCATTGCAAGGTGCAATTCTGAAATTTTTTGCTTTTTCCTGCTCCTCTTAGCATGATAAAGAAGATTCAAAGAGAGTGAGATGCCAGCTCCTTTCATTCAGTCAGTAGCTTCAATCATTTCTGGTATATGAATAACATGATGTTTTTCAATGGCAAAAATCAATGAATATTGTAAATGCACAAACAGTAATTTCTCCGCATTGCAAGGTGCAATTCTGAAATTTTTTGCTTTTTCCTGCTCCTCTAAGCATGATAAAGAAGATTCAAAGATAGTGAGATGCCAGCTCCTTTCATTCAGTCAGTAGCTTCAATCATTTCTGGACGTTTTTCAATGGCAAAAATCAATGAATATTGTAAATGCACAAACAGTAATTTCTCCGCATTGCAAGGTGCAATTCTGAAATTTTTTGCTTTTTCCTGCTCCTCTTAGCATGATAAAGAAGATTCAAAGAGAGTGAGATGCCAGCTCCTTTCATTCAGTCAGTAGCTTCAAACATTTCTGGTATATGAATAACATGATGTTTTTCAATGGCAAAATCAATGAATATTGTAAATGCACAAACAGTAATTTCTCCGCATTGCAAGGTGCAATTCTGAAATTTTTTGCTTTTTCCTGCTCCTCTTAGCATGATAAACAAGATTCAAAGAGAGTGAGATGCCAGCTCCTTTCATTCAGTCAGTAGCTTCAATCATTTCTGGACGTTTTTCAATGGCAAAAATCAATGAATATTGTAAATGCACAAACAGTAATTTCTCCGCATTGCAAGGTGCAATTCTGAAATTTTTTGCTTTTTTCTGCTCCTCTTAGCATGATAAAGAAAATTCAAAGAGAGTGAGATGCCAGCTCCTTTCATTCAGTCAGTAGCTTCAAACATTTCTGGTATATGAATAACATGATGTTTTTCAATGGCAAAAATCAATGAATATTGTAAATGCACAAACAGTAATTTCTCCGCATTGCAAGGTGCAATTCTGAAATTTTTTGCTTTTTCCTGCTCCTCTTAGCATGATAAAGAAGATTCAAAGAGAGTGAGATGCCAGCTCCTTTCATTCAGTCAGTAGCTTCAATCATTTCTGGACGTTTTTCAATGGCAAAAATCAATGAATATTGTAAATGCACAAACAGTAATTTCTCCGCATTGCAAGGTGCAATTCTGAAATTTTTTGCTTTTTCCTGCTCCTCTTAGCAAGATAAACAAGATTCAAAGAGAGTGAGATGCCAGCTCCTTTCATTCAGTCAGTAGCTTCAATCATTTCTGGACGTTTTTCAATGGCAAAAATCAATGAATATTGTAAATGCACAAACAGTAATTTCTCCGCATTGCAAGGTGCAATTCTGAAATTTTTTGCTTTTTCCTGCTCCTCTTAGCATGATAAAGAATATTCAAAGAGAGTGAGATGCCAGCTCCTTTCATTCAGTCAGTAGCTTCAATCATTTCTGGACGTTTTTCAATGGCAAAAATCAATGAATATTGTAAATGCACAAACAGTAATTTCTCCGCATTGCAAGGTGCAATTCTGAAATTTTTTGCTTTTTCCTGCTCCTCTTAGCATGATAGAGAAGATTCAAAGAGAGTGAGATGCCAGCTCCTTTCATTCAGTCAGTAGCTTCAATCATTTCTGGACGTTTTTCAATGGCAAAAATCAATGAATATTGTAAATGCACAAACAGTAATTTCTCCGCATTGCAAGGTGCAATTCTGAAATTTTTTGCTTTTTCCTGCTCCTCTTAGCATGATAAAGAAGATTCAAAGAGAGTGAGATGCCAGCTCCTTTCATTCAGTCAGTAGCTTCAAACATTTCTGGTATATGAATAACATGATGTTTTTCAATGGCAAAAATCAATGAATATTGTAAATGCACAAACAGTAATTTCTCCGCATTGCAAGGTGCAATTTTGAAATTTTTTGCTTTTTCCTGCTCCTCTTAGCATGATAAAGAAGATTCAAAGAGAGTGAGATGCCAGCTCCTTTCATTCAGTCAGTAGCTTCAATCATTTCTGGACGTTTTTCAATGGCAAAAATCAATGAATATTGTAAATGCACAAACAGTAATTTCTCCGCATTGCAAGGTGCAATTCTGAATTTTTTTGCTTTTTCCTGCTCCTCTTAGCATGATAAACAAGATTCAAAGAGAGTGAGATGCCAGCTCCTTTCATTCAGTCAGTAGCTTCAATCATTTCTGGATGTTTTTCAATGGCAAAAATCAATGAATATTGTAAATGCACAAACAGTAATTTCTCCGCATTGCAAGGTGCAATTCTGAAATTTTTTGCTTTTTTCTGCTCCTCTTAGCATGATAAAGAAGATTCAAAGAGAGTGAGATGCCAGCTCCTTTCATTCAGTCAGTAGCTTCAAACATTTCTGGTATATGAATAACATGATGTTTTTCAATGGCAAAAATCAATGAATATTGTAAATGCACAAACAGTAATTTCTCCGCATTGCAAGGTGCAATTCTGAAATTTTTTGCTTTTTCCTGCTCCTCTAAGCATGATAAAGAAGATTCAAAGAGAGTGAGATGCCAGCTGCTTTCATTCAGTCAGTAGCTTCAATCATTTCTGGACGTTTTTCAATGGCAAAAATCAATGAATATTGTAAATGCACAAACAGTAATTTCTCCGCATTGCAAGGTGCAATTCTGAAATTTTTTGCTTTTTCCTGCTCCTCTTAGCATGATAAACAAGATTCAAAGAGAATGAGATGCCAGCTCCTTTCATTCAGTCAGTAGCTTCAATCATTTCTGGACGTTTTTCAATGGCAAAAATCAATGAATATTGTAAATGCACAAACAGTAATTTCTCCGCATTGCAAGGTGCAATTCTGAAATTTTTTGCTTTTTCCTGCTCCTCTTAGCATGATAAAGAAGATTCAAAGAGAGTGAGATGCCAGCTCCTTTCATTCAGTCAGTAGCTTCAAACATTTCTGGTATATGAATAACATGATGTTTTTCAATGGCAAAAATCAATGAATATTGTAAATGCACAAACAGTAATTTCTCCGCATTGCAAGGTGCAATTCTGAAATTTTTTGCTTTTTCCTGCTCCTCTTAGCATGATAAACAAGATTCAAAGAGAGTGAGATGCCAGCTCCTTTCATTCAGTCAGTAGCTTCAATCATTTCTGGACGTTTTTCAATGGCAAAAATCAATGAATATTGTAAATGCACAAACAGTAATTTCTCCGCATTGCAAGGTGCAATTCTGAAATTTTTTGCTTTTTTCTGCTCCTCTTAGCATGATAAAGAAAATTCAAAGAGAGTGAGATGCCAGCTCCTTTCATTCAGTCAGTAGCTTCAAACATTTCTGGTATATGAATAACATGATGTTTTTCAATGGCAAAAATCAATGAATATTGTAAATGCACAAACAGTAATTTCTCCGCATTGCAAGGTGCAATTCTGAAATTTTTTGCTTTTTCCTGCTCCTCTTAGCATGATAAAGAAGATTCAAAGAGAGTGAGATGCCAGCTCCTTTCATTCAGTCAGTAGCTTCAATCATTTCTGGACGTTTTTCAATGGCAAAAATCAATGAATATTGTAAATGCACAAACAGTAATTTCTCCGCATTGCAAGGTGCAATTCTGAAATTTTTTGCTTTTTCCTGCTCCTCTTAGCAAGATAAACAAGATTCAAAGAGAGTGAGATGCCAGCTCCTTTCATTCAGTCAGTAGCTTCAATCATTTCTGGATGTTTTTCAATGGCAAAAATCAATGAATATTGTAAATGCACAAACAGTAATTTCTCCGCATTGCAAGGTGCAATTCTGAAATTTTTTGCTTTTTCCTGCTCCTCTTAGCATGATAAAGAAGATTCAAAGAGAGTGAGATGCCAGCTCCTTTCATTCAGTCAGTAGCTTCAATCATTTCTGGACGTTTTTCAATGGCAAAAATCAATGAATATTGTAAATGCACAAACAGTAATTTCTCCGCATTGCAAGGTGCAATTCTGAATTTTTTTGCTTTTTCCTGCTCCTCTTAGCATGATAAACAAGATTCAAAGAGAGTGAGATGCCAGCTCCTTTCATTCAGTCAGTAGCTTCAATCATTTCTGGATGTTTTTCAATGGCAAAAATCAATGAATATTGTAAATGCACAAACAGTAATTTCTCCGCATTGCAAGGTGCAATTCTGAAATTTTTTGCTTTTTTCTGCTCCTCTTAGCATGATAAAGAAGATTCAAAGAGAGTGAGATGCCAGCTCCTTTCATTCAGTCAGTAGCTTCAAACATTTCTGGTATATGAATAACATGATGTTTTTCAATGGCAAAAATCAATGAATGTTGTAAATGCACAAACAGTAATTTCTCCGCATTGCAAGGTGCAATTCTGAAATTTTTTGCTTTTTCCTGCTCCTCTAAGCATGATAAAGAAGATTCAAAGAGAGTGAGATGCCAGCTCCTTTCATTCAGTCAGTAGCTTCAATCATTTCTGGACGTTTTTCAATGGCAAAAATCAATGAATATTGTAAATGCACAAACAGTAATTTCTCCGCATTGCAAGGTGCAATTCTGAAATTTTTTGCTTTTTCCTGCTCCTCTTAGCATGATAAACAAGATTCAAAGAGAATGAGATGCCAGCTCCTTTCATTCAGTCAGTAGCTTCAATCATTTCTGGACGTTTTTCAATGGCAAAAATCAATGAATATTGTAAATGCACAAACAGTAATTTCTCCGCATTGCAAGGTGCAATTCTGAAATTTTTTGCTTTTTCCTGCTCCTCTTAGCATGATAAAGAAGATTCAAAGAGAGTGAGATGCCAGCTCCTTTCATTCAGTCAGTAGCTTCAAACATTTCTGGTATATGAATAACATGATGTTTTTCAATGGCAAAAATCAATGAATATTGTAAATGCACAAACAGTAATTTCTCCGCATTGCAAGGTGCAATTCTGAAATTTTTTGCTTTTTCCTGCTCCTCTTAGCATGATAAAGAAGATTCAAAGAGAGTGAGATGCCAGCTCCTTTCATTCAGTCAGTAGCTTCAATCATTTCTGGACGTTTTTCAATGGCAAAAATCAATGAATATTGTAAATGCACAAACAGTAATTTCTCCGCATTGCAAGGTGCAATTCTGAATTTTTTTGCTTTTTCCTGCTCCTCTTTGCATGATAAAGAAGATTCAAAGAGAGTGAGATGTCAGCTCCTTTCATTCAGTCAGTAGCTTCAAACATTTCTGGTATATGAATAACATGATGTTTTTCAATGGCAAAAATCAATGAATATTGTAAATGCACAAACAGTAATTTCTCCGCATTGCAAGGTGCAATTTTGAAATTTTTTGCTTTTTCCTGCTCCTCTTAGCATGATAAAGAAGATTCAAAGAGAGTGAGATGCCAGCTCCTTTCATTCAGTCAGTAGCTTCAATCATTTCTGGACGTTTTTCAATGGCAAAAATCAATGAATATTGTAAATGCACAAACAGTAATTTTTCCGCATTGCAAGGTGCAATTCTGAAATTTTTTGCTTTTTCCTGCTCCTCTTAGCATGATAAAGAAGATTCAAAGATAGTGAGATGCCAGCTCCTTTCATTCAGTCAGTAGCTTCAAACATTTCTGGTATATGAATAACATGATGTTTTTCAATGGCAAAAATCAATGAATATTGTAAATGCACAAACAGTAATTTCTCCGCATTGCAAGGTGCAATTTTGAAATTTTTTGCTTTTTCCTGCTCCTCTTAGCATGATAAAGAAGATTCAAAGAGAGTGAGATGCCAGCTCCTTTCATTCAGTCAGTAGCTTCAAACATTTCTGGTATATGAATAACATGATGTTTTTCAATGGCAAAAATCAATGAATATTGTAAATGCACAAACAGTAATTTCTCCGCATTGCAAGGTGCAATTCTGAAATTTTTTGCTTTTTCCTGCTCCTCTTAGCATGATAAACAAGATTCAAAGAGAGTGAGATGCCAGCTCCTTTCATTCAGTCAGTAGCTTAAATCATTTCTGGACGTTTTTCAATGGCAAAAATCAATGAATATTGTAAATGCACAAACAGTAATTTCTCCGCATTGCAAGGTGCAATTCTGAAATTTTTTGCTTTTTTCTGCTCCTCTTAGCATGATAAAGAAGACTCAAAGAGAGTGAGATGCCAGCTCCTTTCATTCAGTCAGTAGCTTCAATCATTTCTAGACGTTTTTCAATGGCAAAAATCAATGAATATTGTAAATGCACAAACAGTAATTTCTCCGCATTGCAAGGTGCAATTCTGAAATTTTTTGCTTTTTCCTGCTCCTCTTAGCATGATAAAGAAGATTCAAAGAGAGTGAGATGCCAGCTCCTTTCATTCAGTCAGTAGCTTCAATCATTTCTGGATGTTTTTCAATGGCAAAAATCAATGAATATTGTAAATGCACAAACAGTAATTTCTCCGCATTGCAAGGTGCAATTCTGAAATTTTTTGCTTTTTCCTGCTCCTCTTAGCATGATAAAGAAGATTCAAAGAGAGTGAGATGCCAGCTCCTTTCATTCAGTCAGTAGCTTCAAACATTTCTGGTATATGAATAACATGATGTTTTTCAATGGCAAAAATCAATGAATATTGTAAATGCACAAACAGTAATTTCTCCGCATTGCAAGGTGCAATTCTGAAATTTTTTGCTTTTTCCTGCTCCTCTTAGCATGATAAAGAAGATTCAAAGAGAGTGAGATGCCAGCTCCTTTCATTCAGTCAGTAGCTTCAATCATTTCTGGACGTTTTTCAATGGCAAAAATCAATGAATATTGTAAATGCACAAACAGTAATTTCTCCGCATTGCAAGGTGCAATTCTGAAATTTTTTGCTTTTTCCTGCTCCTCTTAGCATGATAAAGAAGATTCAAAGAGAGTGAGATGCCAGCTCCTTTCATTCAGTCAGTAGCTTCAATCATTTCTGGTATATGAATAACATGATGTTTTTCAATGGCAAAAATCAATGAATATTGTAAATGCACAAACAGTAATTTCTCCGCATTGCAAGATGCAATTCTGAAATTTTTTGCTTTTTCCTGCTCCTCTAAGCATGATAAAGAAGATTCAAAGATAGTGAGATGCCAGCTCCTTTCATTCAGTCAGTAGCTTCAATCATTTCTGGACGTTTTTCAATGGCAAAAATCAATGAATATTGTAAATGCACAAACAGTAATTTCTCCGCATTGCAAGGTGCAATTCTGAAATTTTTTGCTTTTTCCTGCTCCTCTTAGCATGATAAAGAAGATTCAAAGAGAGTGAGATGCCAGCTCCTTTCATTCAGTCAGTAGCTTCAAACATTTCTGGTATATGAATAACATGATGTTTTTCAATGGCAAAAATCAATGAATATTGTAAATGCACAAACAGTAATTTCTCCGCATTGCAAGGTGCAATTCTGAAATTTTTTGCTTTTTCCTGCTCCTCTTAGCATGATAAAGAAGATTCAAAGAGAGTGAGATGCCAGCTCCTTTCATTCAGTCAGTAGCTTCAATCATTTCTGGACGTTTTTCAATGGCAAAAATCAATGAATATTGTAAATGCACAAACAGTAATTTCTCCGCATTGCAAGGTGCAATTCTGAAATTTTTTGCTTTTTTCTGCTCCTCTTAGCATGATAAAGAAAATTCAAAGAGAGTGAGATGCCAGCTCCTTTCATTCAGTCAGTAGCTTCAAACATTTCTGGTATATGAATAACATGATGTTTTTCAATGGCAAAAATCAATGAATATTGTAAATGCACAAACAGTAATTTCTCCGCATTGCAAGGTGCAATTC
Source organism: Phyllobates terribilis (assembly GCF_046119375.1). Lineage (NCBI taxonomy): Eukaryota > Metazoa > Chordata > Amphibia > Anura > Dendrobatidae > Phyllobates > Phyllobates terribilis. Next base: position 184,611 of record NW_027364232.1, on the reverse strand, counting down.
TGAAATTTTTTGCTTTTTCCTGCTCCTCTTAGCATGATAAAGAAGATTCAAAGAGAGTGAGATGCCAGCTCCTTTCATTCAGTCAGTAGCTTCAATCATTTCTGGACGTTTTTCAATGGCAAAAATCAATGAATATTGTAAATGCACAAACAGTAATTTCTCCGCATTGCAAGGTGCAATTCTGAAATTTTTTGCTTTTTCCTGCTCCTCTTAGCAAGATAAACAAGATTCAAAGAGAGTGAGATGCCAGCTCTTTTCATTCAGTCAGTAGCTTCAATCATTTCTGGACGTTTTTCAATGGCAAAAATCAATGAATATTGTAAATGCACAAACAGTAATTTCTCCGCATTGCAAGGTGCAATTCTGAAATTTTTTGCTTTTTCCTGCTCCTCTTAGCATGATAAAGAATATTCAAAGAGAGTGAGATGCCAGCTCCTTTCATTCAGTCAGTAGCTTCAATCATTTCTGGACGTTTTTCAATGGCAAAAATCAATGAATATTGTAAATGCACAAACAGTAATTTCTCCGCATTGCAAGGTGCAATTCTGAAATTTTTTGCTTTTTCCTGCTCCTCTTAGCATGATAAAGAAGATTCAAAGAGAGTGAGATGCCAGCTCCTTTCATTCAGTCAGTAGCTTCAATCATTTCTGGACGTTTTTCAATGGCAAAAATCAATGAATATTGTAAATGCACAAACAGTAATTTCTCCGCATTGCAAGGTGCAATTCTGAAATTTTTTGCTTTTTCCTGCTCCTCTTAGCATGATAAAGAAGATTCAAAGAGAGTGAGATGCCAGCTCCTTTCATTCAGTCAGTAGCTTCAAACATTTCTGGTATATGAATAACATGATGTTTTTCAATGGCAAAAATCAATGAATATTGTAAATGCACAAACAGTAATTTCTCCGCATTGCAAGGTGCAATTTTGAAATTTTTTGCTTTTTCCTGCTCCTCTTAGCATGATAAAGAAGATTCAAAGAGAGTGAGATGCCAGCTCCTTTCATTCAGTCAGTAGCTTCAATCATTTCTGGACGTTTTTCAATGGCAAAAATCAATGAATATTGTAAATGCACAAACAGTAATTTCTCCGCATTGCAAGGTGCAATTCTGAATTTTTTTGCTTTTTCCTGCTCCTCTTAGCATGATAAACAAGATTCAAAGAGAGTGAGATGCCAGCTCCTTTCATTCAGTCAGTAGCTTCAATCATTTCTGGATGTTTTTCAATGGCAAAAATCAATGAATATTGTAAATGCACAAACAGTAATTTCTCCGCATTGCAAGGTGCAATTCTGAAATTTTTTGCTTTTTTCTGCTCCTCTTAGCATGATAAAGAAGATTCAAAGAGAGTGAGATGCCAGCTCCTTTCATTCAGTCAGTAGCTTCAAACATTTCTGGTATATGAATAACATGATGTTTTTCAATGGCAAAAATCAATGAATATTGTAAATGCACAAACAGTAATTTCTCCGCATTGCAAGGTGCAATTCTGAAATTTTTTGCTTTTTCCTGCTCCTCTAAGCATGATAAAGAAGATTCAAAGAGAGTGAGATGCCAGCTGCTTTCATTCAGTCAGTAGCTTCAATCATTTCTGGACGTTTTTCAATGGCAAAAATCAATGAATATTGTAAATGCACAAACAGTAATTTCTCCGCATTGCAAGGTGCAATTCTGAAATTTTTTGCTTTTTCCTGCTCCTCTTAGCATGATAAACAAGATTCAAAGAGAATGAGATGCCAGCTCCTTTCATTCAGTCAGTAGCTTCAATCATTTCTGGACGTTTTTCAATGGCAAAAATCAATGAATATTGTAAATGCACAAACAGTAATTTCTCCGCATTGCAAGGTGCAATTCTGAAATTTTTTGCTTTTTCCTGCTCCTCTTAGCATGATAAAGAAGATTCAAAGAGAGTGAGATGCCAGCTCCTTTCATTCAGTCAGTAGCTTCAAACATTTCTGGTATATGAATAACATGATGTTTTTCAATGGCAAAAATCAATGAATATTGTAAATGCACAAACAGTAATTTCTCCGCATTGCAAGGTGCAATTCTGAAATTTTTTGCTTTTTCCTGCTCCTCTTAGCATGATAAACAAGATTCAAAGAGAGTGAGATGCCAGCTCCTTTCATTCAGTCAGTAGCTTCAATCATTTCTGGACGTTTTTCAATGGCAAAAATCAATGAATATTGTAAATGCACAAACAGTAATTTCTCCGCATTGCAAGGTGCAATTCTGAAATTTTTTGCTTTTTTCTGCTCCTCTTAGCATGATAAAGAAAATTCAAAGAGAGTGAGATGCCAGCTCCTTTCATTCAGTCAGTAGCTTCAAACATTTCTGGTATATGAATAACATGATGTTTTTCAATGGCAAAAATCAATGAATATTGTAAATGCACAAACAGTAATTTCTCCGCATTGCAAGGTGCAATTCTGAAATTTTTTGCTTTTTCCTGCTCCTCTTAGCATGATAAAGAAGATTCAAAGAGAGTGAGATGCCAGCTCCTTTCATTCAGTCAGTAGCTTCAATCATTTCTGGACGTTTTTCAATGGCAAAAATCAATGAATATTGTAAATGCACAAACAGTAATTTCTCCGCATTGCAAGGTGCAATTCTGAAATTTTTTGCTTTTTCCTGCTCCTCTTAGCAAGATAAACAAGATTCAAAGAGAGTGAGATGCCAGCTCCTTTCATTCAGTCAGTAGCTTCAATCATTTCTGGATGTTTTTCAATGGCAAAAATCAATGAATATTGTAAATGCACAAACAGTAATTTCTCCGCATTGCAAGGTGCAATTCTGAAATTTTTTGCTTTTTCCTGCTCCTCTTAGCATGATAAAGAAGATTCAAAGAGAGTGAGATGCCAGCTCCTTTCATTCAGTCAGTAGCTTCAATCATTTCTGGACGTTTTTCAATGGCAAAAATCAATGAATATTGTAAATGCACAAACAGTAATTTCTCCGCATTGCAAGGTGCAATTCTGAATTTTTTTGCTTTTTCCTGCTCCTCTTAGCATGATAAACAAGATTCAAAGAGAGTGAGATGCCAGCTCCTTTCATTCAGTCAGTAGCTTCAATCATTTCTGGATGTTTTTCAATGGCAAAAATCAATGAATATTGTAAATGCACAAACAGTAATTTCTCCGCATTGCAAGGTGCAATTCTGAAATTTTTTGCTTTTTTCTGCTCCTCTTAGCATGATAAAGAAGATTCAAAGAGAGTGAGATGCCAGCTCCTTTCATTCAGTCAGTAGCTTCAAACATTTCTGGTATATGAATAACATGATGTTTTTCAATGGCAAAAATCAATGAATGTTGTAAATGCACAAACAGTAATTTCTCCGCATTGCAAGGTGCAATTCTGAAATTTTTTGCTTTTTCCTGCTCCTCTAAGCATGATAAAGAAGATTCAAAGAGAGTGAGATGCCAGCTCCTTTCATTCAGTCAGTAGCTTCAATCATTTCTGGACGTTTTTCAATGGCAAAAATCAATGAATATTGTAAATGCACAAACAGTAATTTCTCCGCATTGCAAGGTGCAATTCTGAAATTTTTTGCTTTTTCCTGCTCCTCTTAGCAAGATAAACAAGATTCAAAGAGAGTGAGATGCCAGCTCCTTTCATTCAGTCAGTAGCTTCAATCATTTCTGGACGTTTTTCAATGGCAAAAATCAATGAATATTGTAAATGCACAAACAGTAATTTCTCCGCATTGCAAGGTGCAATTCTGAAATTTTTTGCTTTTTCCTGCTCCTCTTAGCATGATAAAGAATATTCAAAGAGAGTGAGATGCCAGCTCCTTTCATTCAGTCAGTAGCTTCAATCATTTCTGGACGTTTTTCAATGGCAAAAATCAATGAATATTGTAAATGCACAAACAGTAATTTCTCCGCATTGCAAGGTGCAATTCTGAAATTTTTTGCTTTTTCCTGCTCCTCTTAGCATGATAAAGAAGATTCAAAGAGAGTGAGATGCCAGCTCCTTTCATTCAGTCAGTAGCTTCAATCATTTCTGGACGTTTTTCAATGGCAAAAATCAATGAATATTGTAAATGCACAAACAGTAATTTCTCCGCATTGCAAGGTGCAATTCTGAAATTTTTTGCTTTTTCCTGCTCCTCTTAGCATGATAAAGAAGATTCAAAGAGAGTGAGATGCCAGCTCCTTTCATTCAGTCAGTAGCTTCAAACATTTCTGGTATATGAATAACATGATGTTTTTCAATGGCAAAAATCAATGAATATTGTAAATGCACAAACAGTAATTTCTCCGCATTGCAAGGTGCAATTTTGAAATTTTTTGCTTTTTCCTGCTCCTCTTAGCATGATAAAGAAGATTCAAAGAGAGTGAGATGCCAGCTCCTTTCATTCAGTCAGTAGCTTCAATCATTTCTGGACGTTTTTCAATGGCAAAAATCAATGAATATTGTAAATGCACAAACAGTAATTTCTCCGCATTGCAAGGTGCAATTCTGAATTTTTTTGCTTTTTCCTGCTCCTCTTAGCATGATAAACAAGATTCAAAGAGAGTGAGATGCCAGCTCCTTTCATTCAGTCAGTAGCTTCAATCATTTCTGGATGTTTTTCAATGGCAAAAATCAATGAATATTGTAAATGCACAAACAGTAATTTCTCCGCATTGCAAGGTGCAATTCTGAAATTTTTTGCTTTTTTCTGCTCCTCTTAGCATGATAAAGAAGATTCAAAGAGAGTGAGATGCCAGCTCCTTTCATTCAGTCAGTAGCTTCAAACATTTCTGGTATATGAATAACATGATGTTTTTCAATGGCAAAAATCAATGAATATTGTAAATGCACAAACAGTAATTTCTCCGCATTGCAAGGTGCAATTCTGAAATTTTTTGCTTTTTCCTGCTCCTCTAAGCATGATAAAGAAGATTCAAAGAGAGTGAGATGCCAGCTGCTTTCATTCAGTCAGTAGCTTCAATCATTTCTGGACGTTTTTCAATGGCAAAAATCAATGAATATTGTAAATGCACAAACAGTAATTTCTCCGCATTGCAAGGTGCAATTCTGAAATTTTTTGCTTTTTCCTGCTCCTCTTAGCATGATAAACAAGATTCAAAGAGAATGAGATGCCAGCTCCTTTCATTCAGTCAGTAGCTTCAATCATTTCTGGACGTTTTTCAATGGCAAAAATCAATGAATATTGTAAATGCACAAACAGTAATTTCTCCGCATTGCAAGGTGCAATTCTGAAATTTTTTGCTTTTTCCTGCTCCTCTTAGCATGATAAAGAAGATTCAAAGAGAGTGAGATGCCAGCTCCTTTCATTCAGTCAGTAGCTTCAAACATTTCTGGTATATGAATAACATGATGTTTTTCAATGGCAAAAATCAATGAATATTGTAAATGCACAAACAGTAATTTCTCCGCATTGCAAGGTGCAATTCTGAAATTTTTTGCTTTTTCCTGCTCCTCTTAGCATGATAAACAAGATTCAAAGAGAGTGAGATGCCAGCTCCTTTCATTCAGTCAGTAGCTTCAATCATTTCTGGACGTTTTTCAATGGCAAAAATCAATGAATATTGTAAATGCACAAACAGTAATTTCTCCGCATTGCAAGGTGCAATTCTGAAATTTTTTGCTTTTTTCTGCTCCTCTTAGCATGATAAAGAAAATTCAAAGAGAGTGAGATGCCAGCTCCTTTCATTCAGTCAGTAGCTTCAAACATTTCTGGTATATGAATAACATGATGTTTTTCAATGGCAAAAATCAATGAATATTGTAAATGCACAAACAGTAATTTCTCCGCATTGCAAGGTGCAATTCTGAAATTTTTTGCTTTTTCCTGCTCCTCTTAGCATGATAAAGAAGATTCAAAGAGAGTGAGATGCCAGCTCCTTTCATTCAGTCAGTAGCTTCAATCATTTCTGGACGTTTTTCAATGGCAAAAATCAATGAATATTGTAAATGCACAAACAGTAATTTCTCCGCATTGCAAGGTGCAATTCTGAAATTTTTTGCTTTTTCCTGCTCCTCTTAGCAAGATAAACAAGATTCAAAGAGAGTGAGATGCCAGCTCCTTTCATTCAGTCGGTAGCTTCAATCATTTCTGGATGTTTTTCAATGGCAAAAATCAATGAATATTGTAAATGCACAAACAGTAATTTCTCCGCATTGCAAGGTGCAATTCTGAAATTTTTTGCTTTTTCCTGCTCCTCTTAGCATGATAAAGAAGATTCAAAGAGAGTGAGATGCCAGCTCCTTTCATTCAGTCAGTAGCTTCAATCATTTCTGGACGTTTTTCAATGGCAAAAATCAATGAATATTGTAAATGCACAAACAGTAATTTCTCCGCATTGCAAGGTGCAATTCTGAATTTTTTTGCTTTTTCCTGCTCCTCTTAGCATGATAAACAAGATTCAAAGAGAGTGAGATGCCAGCTCCTTTCATTCAGTCAGTAGCTTCAATCATTTCTGGATGTTTTTCAATGGCAAAAATCAATGAATATTGTAAATGCACAAACAGTAATTTCTCCGCATTGCAAGGTGCAATTCTGAAATTTTTTGCTTTTTTCTGCTCCTCTTAGCATGATAAAGAAGATTCAAAGAGAGTGAGATGCCAGCTCCTTTCATTCAGTCAGTAGCTTCAAACATTTCTGGTATATGAATAACATGATGTTTTTCAATGGCAAAAATCAATGAATGTTGTAAATGCACAAACAGTAATTTCTCCGCATTGCAAGGTGCAATTCTGAAATTTTTTGCTTTTTCCTGCTCCTCTAAGCATGATAAAGAAGATTCAAAGAGAGTGAGATGCCAGCTCCTTTCATTCAGTCAGTAGCTTCAATCATTTCTGGACGTTTTTCAATGGCAAAAATCAATGAATATTGTAAATGCACAAACAGTAATTTCTCCGCATTGCAAGGTGCAATTCTGAAATTTTTTGCTTTTTCCTGCTCCTCTTAGCATGATAAACAAGATTCAAAGAGAATGAGATGCCAGCTCCTTTCATTCAGTCAGTAGCTTCAATCATTTCTGGACGTTTTTCAATGGCAAAAATCAATGAATATTGTAAATGCACAAACAGTAATTTCTCCGCATTGCAAGGTGCAATTCTGAAATTTTTTGCTTTTTCCTGCTCCTCTTAGCATGATAAAGAAGATTCAAAGAGAGTGAGATGCCAGCTCCTTTCATTCAGTCAGTAGCTTCAAACATTTCTGGTATATGAATAACATGATGTTTTTCAATGGCAAAAATCAATGAATATTGTAAATGCACAAACAGTAATTTCTCCGCATTGCAAGGTGCAATTCTGAAATTTTTTGCTTTTTCCTGCTCCTCTTAGCATGATAAAGAAGATTCAAAGAGAGTGAGATGCCAGCTCCTTTCATTCAGTCAGTAGCTTCAATCATTTCTGGACGTTTTTCAATGGCAAAAATCAATGAATATTGTAAATGCACAAACAGTAATTTCTCCGCATTGCAAGGTGCAATTCTGAATTTTTTTGCTTTTTCCTGCTCCTCTTTGCATGATAAAGAAGATTCAAAGAGAGTGAGATGCCAGCTCCTTTCATTCAGTCAGTAGCTTCAAACATTTCTGGTATATGAATAACATGATGTTTTTCAATGGCAAAAATCAATGAATATTGTAAATGCACAAACAGTAATTTCTCCGCATTGCAAGGTGCAATTTTGAAATTTTTTGCTTTTTCCTGCTCCTCTTAGCATGATAAAGAAGATTCAAAGAGAGTGAGATGCCAGCTCCTTTCATTCAGTCAGTAGCTTCAATCATTTCTGGACGTTTTTCAATGGCAAAAATCAATGAATATTGTAAATGCACAAACAGTAATTTTTCCGCATTGCAAGGTGCAATTCTGAAATTTTTTGCTTTTTCCTGCTCCTCTTAGCATGATAAACAAGATTCAAAGAGAGTGAGATGCCAGCTCCTTTCATTCAGTCAGTAGCTTCAATCATTTCTGGATGTTTTTCAATGGCAAAAATCAATGAATATTGTAAATGCACAAACAGTAATTTCTCCGCATTGCAAGGTGCAATTCTGAAATTTTTTGCTTTTTTCTGCTCCTCTTAGCATGATAAAGAAGATTCAAAGAGAGTGAGATGCCAGCTCCTTTCATTCAGTCAGTAGCTTCAAACATTTCTGGTATATGAATAACATGATGTTTTTCAATGGCAAAAATCAATGAATATTGTAAATGCACAAACAGTAATTTCTCCGCATTGCAAGGTGCAATTCTGAAATTTTTTGCTTTTTCCTGCTCCTCTTAGCATGATAAAGAAGACTCAAAGAGAGTGAGATGCCAGCTCCTTTCATTCAGTCAGTAGCTTCAATCATTTCTGGACGTTTTTCAATGGCAAAAATCATTGAATATTGTAAATGCACAAACAGTAATTTCTCCGCATTGCAAGGTGCAATTCTGAAATTTTTTGCTTTTTCCTGCTCCTCTTAGCATGATAAAGAAGATTCAAAGAGAGTGAGATGCCAGCTCCTTTCATTCAGTCCGTAGCTTCAATCATTTCTGGTATATGAATAACATGATGTTTTTCAATGGCAAAAATCAATGAATATTGTAAATGCACAAACAGTAATTTCTCCGCATTGCAAGGTGCAATTCTGAAATTTTTTGCTTTTTCCTGCTCCTCTAAGCATGATAAAGAAGATTCAAAGAGAGTGAGATGCCAGCTCCTTTCATTCAGTCAGTAGCTTCAATCATTTCTGGACGTTTTTCAATGGCAAAAATCAATGAATATTGTAAATGCACAAACAGTAATTTCTCCGCATTGCAAGGTGCAATTCTGAAATTTTTTGCTTTTTCCTGCTCCTCTTAGCATGATAAACAAGATTCAAAGAGAGTGAGATGCCAGCTCCTTTCATTCAGTCAGTAGCTTCAATCATTTCTGGACGTTTTTCAATGGCAAAAATCAATGAATATTGTAAATGCACAAACAGTAATTTCTCCGCATTGCAAGGTGCAATTCTGAATTTTTTTGCTTTTTCCTGCTCCTCTTAGCATGATAAAGAAGATTCAAAGAGAGTGAGATGCCAGCTCCTTTCATTCAGTCAGTAGCTTCAAACATTTCTGCTATATGAATAACATGATGTTTTTCAATGGCAAAAATCACTGAATATTGTAAATGCACAAACAGTAATTTCTCCGCATTGCAAGGTGCAATTCTGAAATTTTTTGCTTTTTCCTGCTCCTCTTAGCATGATAAAGAAGATTCAAAGAGAGTGAGATGCCAGCTCCTTTCATTCAGTCAGTAGCTTCAATCATTTCTGGACGTTTTTCAATGGCAAAAATCAATGAATATTGTAAATGCACAAACAGTAATTTCTCCGCATTGCAAGGTGCAATTCTGAAATTTTTTGCTTTTTCCTGCTCCTCTTAGCATGATAAACAAGATTCAAAGAGAGTGAGATGCCAGCTCCTTTCATTCAGTCAGTAGCTTCAATCATTTCTGGACGTTTTTCAATGGCAAAAATCAATGAATATTGTAAATGCACAAACAGTAATTTCTCCGCATTGCAAGGTGCAATTCTGAAATTTTTTGCTTTTTCCTGCTCCTCTTAGCATGATAAACAAGATTCAAAGAGAGTGAGATGCCAGCTCCTTTCATTCAGTCAGTAGCTTCAATCATTTCTGGACGTTTTTCAATGGCAAAAATCAATGAATATTGTAAATGCACAAACAGTAATTTCTCCGCATTGCAAGGTGCAATTCTGAAATTTTTTGCTTTTTCCTGCTCCTCTTAGCATGATAAACAAGATTCAAAGAGAATGAGATGCCAGCTCCTTTCATTCAGTCAGTAGCTTCAATCATTTCTGGACGTTTTTCAATGGCAAAAATCAATGAATATTGTAAATGCACAAACAGTAATTTCTCCGCATTGCAAGGTGCAATTCTGAAATTTTTTGCTTTTTCCTGCTCCTCTTAGCATGATAAAGAAGATTCAAAGAGAGTGAGATGCCAGCTCCTTTCATTCAGTCAGTAGCTTCAAACATTTCTGGTATATGAATAACATGATGTTTTTCAATGGCAAAAATCAATGAATATTGTAAATGCACAAACAGTAATTTCTCCGCATTGCAAGGTGCAATTCTGAAATTTTTTGCTTTTTCCTGCTCCTCTTAGCATGATAAAGAAGATTCAAAGAGAGTGAGATGCCAGCTCCTTTCATTCAGTCAGTAGCTTCAATCATTTCTGGACGTTTTTCAATGGCAAAAATCAATGAATATTGTAAATGCACAAACAGTAATTTCTCCGCATTGCAAGGTGCAATTCTGAATTTTTTTGCTTTTTCCTGCTCCTCTTTGCATGATAAAGAAGATTCAAAGAGAGTGAGATGCCAGCTCCTTTCATTCAGTCAGTAGCTTCAAACATTTCTGGTATATGAATAACATGATGTTTTTCAATGGCAAAAATCAATGAATATTGTAAATGCACAAACAGTAATTTCTCCGCATTGCAAGGTGCAATTTTGAAATTTTTTGCTTTTTCCTGCTCCTCTTAGCATGATAAAGAAGATTCAAAGAGAGTGAGATGCCAGCTCCTTTCATTCAGTCAGTAGCTTCAAACATTTCTGGTATATGAATAACATGATGTTTTTCAATGGCAAAAATCAATGAATATTGTAAATGCACAAACAGTAATTTCTCCGCATTGCAAGGTGCAATTCTGAAATTTTTTGCTTTTTCCTGCTCCTCTTAGCATGATAAAGAAGACTCAAAGAGAGTGAGATGCCAGCTCCTTTCATTCAGTCAGTAGCTTCAAACATTTCTGGTATATGAATAACATGATGTTTTTCAATGGCAAAAATCAATGAATATTGTAAATGCACAAACAGTAATTTCTCCGCATTGCAAGGTGCAATTCTGAAATTTTTTGCTTTTTCCTGCTCCTCTTAGCATGATAAAGAAGATTCAAAGAGAGTGAGATGCCAGCTCCTTTCATTCAGTCAGTAGCTTCAATCATTTCTGGACGTTTTTCAATGGCAAAAATCATTGAATATTGTAAATGCACAAACAGTAATTTCTCCGCATTGCAAGGTGCAATTCTGAAATTTTTTGCTTTTTCCTGCTCCTCTTAGCATGATAAAGAAGATTCAAAGAGAGTGAGATGCCACCTCCTTTCATTCAGTCCGTAGCTTCAATCATTTCTGGTATATGAATAACATGATGTTTTTCAATGGCAAAAATCAATGAATATTGTAAATGCACAAACAGTAATTTCTCCGCATTGCAAGGTGCAATTCTGAAATTTTTTGCTTTTTCCTGCTCCTCTAAGCATGATAAAGAAGATTCAAAGAGAGTGAGATGCCAGCTCCTTTCATTCAGTCAGTAGCTTCAATCATTTCTGGACGTTTTTCAATGGCAAAAATCAATGAATATTGTAAATGCACAAACAGTAATTTCTCCGCATTGCAAGGTGCAATTCTGAAATTTTTTGCTTTTTCCTGCTCCTCTTAGCATGATAAACAAGATTCAAAGAGAGTGAGATGCCAGCTCCTTTCATTCAGTCAGTAGCTTCAATCATTTCTGGACGTTTTTCAATGGCAAAAATCAATGAATATTGTAAATGCACAAACAGTAATTTCTCCGCATTGCAAGGTGCAATTCTGAAATTTTTTGCTTTTTCCTGCTCCTCTTAGCATGATAAAGAAGATTCAAAGAGAGTGAGATGCCAGCTCCTTTCATTCAGTCAGTAGCTTCAAACATTTCTGCTATATGAATAACATGATGTTTTTCAATGGCAAAAATCACTGAATATTGTAAATGCACAAACAGTAATTTCTCCGCATTGCAAGGTGCAATTCTGAAATTTTTTGCTTTTTCCTGCTCCTCTTAGCATGATAAAGAAGATTCAAAGTGAGTGAGATGCCAGCTCCTTTCATTCAGTCAGTAGCTTCAATCATTTCTGGACGTTTTTCAATGGCAAAAATCAATGAATATTGTAAATGCACAAACAGTAATTTCTCCGCATTGCAAGGTGCAATTCTGAAATTTTTTGCTTTTTCCTGCTCCTCTTAGCATGATAAAGAAGATTCAAAGAGAGTGAGATGCCAGCTCCTTTCATTCAGTCAGTAGCTTCAAACATTTCTGGTATATGAATAACATGATGTTTTTCAATGGCAAAAATCAATGAATATTGTAAATGCACAAACAGTAATTTCTCCGCATTGCAAGGTGCAATTCTGAAATTTTTTGCTTTTTCCTGCTCCTCTTAGCATGATAAAGAAGATTCAAAGAGAGTGAGATGCCAGCTCCTTTCATTCAGTAAGTAGCTTCAATCATTTCTGGACGTTTTTCAATGGCAAAAATCAATGAATATTGTAAATGCACAAACAGTAATTTCTCCGCATTGCAAGGTGCAATTCTGAAATTTTTTGCTTTTTCCTGCTCCTCTTAGCATGATAAACAAGATTCAAAGAGAGTGAGATGCCAGCTCCTTTCATTCAGTCAGTAGCTTCAATCATTTCTGGACGTTTTTCAATGGCAAAAATCAATGAATATTGTAAATGCACAAACAGTAATTTCTCCGCATTGCAAGGTGCAATTCTGAAATTTTTTGCTTTTTCCTGCTCCTCTTAGCATGATAAAGAAGATTCAAAGAGAGTGAGATGCCAGCTCCTTTCATTCAGTCAGTAGCTTCAAACATTTCTGGTATATGAATAACATGATATTTTTCAATGGCAAAAAACAATGAATATTGTAAATGCACAAACAGTAATTTCTCCGCATTGAAAGGTGCAATTCTGAAATTTTTTGCTTTTTCCTGCTCCTCTTAGCATGATAAAGAAGATTCAAAGAGAGTGAGATGCCAGCTCCTTTCATTCAGTCAGTAGCTTCAATCATTTCTGGACGTTTTTCAATGGCAAAAATCAATGAATATTGTAAATGCACAAACAGTAATTTCTCCGCATTGCAAGGTGCAATTCTGAAATTTTTTGCTTTTTCCTGCTCCTCTTAGCATGATAAACAAGATTCAAAGAGAGTGAGATGCCAGCTCCTTTCATTCAGTCAGTAGCTTCAATCATTTCTGGACGTTTTTCAATGGCAAAAATCAATGAATATTGTAAATGCACAAACAGTAATTTCTCCGCATTGCAAGGTGCAATTCTGAAATTTTTTGCTTTTTTCTGCTCCTCTTAACATGATAAAGAAGATTCAAAGAGAGTGAGATGCCAGCTCCTTTCATTCAGTCAGTAGCTTCAAACATTTCTGGTATATGAATAACATGATGTTTTTCAATGGCAAAAATCAATGAATATTGTAAATGCACAAACAGTAATTTCTCCGCATTGCAAGGTGCAATTCTGAAATTTTTTGCTTTTTCCTGCTCCTCTTAGCATGATAAAGAAGATTCAAAGAGAGTGAGATGCCAGCTCCTTTCATTCAGTCAGTAGCTTCAATCATTTCTGGACGTTTTTCAATGGCAAAAATCAATGAATATTGTAAATGCACAAACAGTAATTTCTCCGCATTGCAAGGTGCAATTCTGAAATTTTTTGCTTTTTCCTGCTCCTCTTAGCAAGATAAACAAGATTCAAAGAGAGTGAGATGCCAGCTCCTTTCATTCAGTCAGTAGCTTCAATCATTTCTGGACGTTTTTCAATGGCAAAAATCAATGAATATTGTAAATGCACAAACAGTAATTTCTCCGCATTGCAAGGTGCAATTCTGAAATTTTTTGCTTTTTCCTGCTCCTCTTAGCATGATAAAGAAGATTCAAAGAGAGTGAGATGCCAGCTCCTTTCATTCAGTCAGTAGCTTCAATCATTTCTGGACGTTTTTCAATGGCAAAAATCAATGAATATTGTAAATGCACAAACAGTAATTTCTCCGCATTGCAAGGTGCAATTCTGAAATTTTTTGCTTTTTCCTGCTCCTCTTAGCATGATAAACAAGATTCAAAGAGAGTGAGATGCCAGCTCCTTTCATTCAGTCAGTAGCTTCAATCATTTCTGGACGTTTTTCAATGGCAAAAATCAATGAATATTGTAAATGCACAAACAGTAATTTCTCCGCATTGCAAGGTGCAATTCTGAAATTTTTTGCTTTTTCCTGCTCCTCTTAGCATGATAAAGAAGATTCAAAGAGAGTGAGATGCCAGCTCCTTTCATTCAGTCAGTAGCTTCAATCATTTCTGGACGTTTTTCAATGGCAAAAATCAATGAATATTGTAAATGCACAAACAGTAATTTCTCCGCATTGCAAGGTGCAATTCTGAAATTTTTTGCTTTTTCCTGCTCCTCTTAGCATGATAAACAAGATTCAAAGAGAGTGAGATGCCAGCTCCTTTCATTCAGTCAGTAGCTTCAAACATTTCTGGTATATGAATAACATGATGTTTTTCAATGGCAAAAATCAATGAATATTGTAAATGCACAAACAGTAATTTCTCCGCATTGCAAGGTGCAATTCTGAAATTTTTTGCTTTTTCCTGCTCCTCTTAGCATGATAAAGAAGATTCAAAGAGAGTGAGATGCCAGCTCCTTTCATTCAGTAAGTAGCTTCAATCATTTCTGGACGTTTTTCAATGGCAAAAATCACTGAATATTGTAAATGCACAAACAGTAATTTCTCCGCATTGCAAGGTGCAATTCTGAAATTTTTTGCTTTTTCCTGCTCCTCTTAGCATGATAAACAAGATTCAAAGAGAGTGAGATGCCAGCTCCTTTCATTCAGTCAGTAGCTTCAATCATTTCTGGACGTTTTTCAATGGCAAAAATCAATGAATATTGTAAATGCACAAACAGTAATTTCTCCGCATTGCAAGGTGCAATTCTGAAATTTTTTGCTTTTTCCTGCTCCTCTTAGCATGATAAACAAGATTCAAAGAGAGTGAGATGCCAGCTCCTTTCATTCAGTCAGTAGCTTCAATCATTTCTGGACGTTTTTCAATGGCAAAAATCAATGAATATTGTAAATGCACAAACAGTAATTTCTCCGCATTGCAAGGTGCAATTCTGAAATTTTTTGCTTTTTCCTGCTCCTCTTAGCATGATAAAGAAGATTCAAAGAGAGTGAGATGCCAGCTCCTTTCATTCAGTCAGTAGCTTCAAACATTTCTGGTATATGAATAACATGATATTTTTCAATGGCAAAAAACAATGAATATTGTAAATGCACAAACAGTAATTTCTCCGCATTGAAAGGTGCAATTCTGAAATTTTTTGCTTTTTCCTGCTCCTCTTAGCATGATAAAGAAGATTCAAAGAGAGTGAGATGCCAGCTCCTTTCATTCAGTCAGTAGCTTCAATCATTTCTGGACGTTTTTCAATGGCAAAAATCAATGAATATTGTAAATGCACAAACAGTAATTTCTCCGCATTGCAAGGTGCAATTCTGAAATTTTTTGCTTTTTCCTGCTCCTCTTAGCATGATAAACAAGATTCAAAGAGAGTGAGATGCCAGCTCCTTTCATTCAGTCAGTAGCTTCAATCATTTCTGGACGTTTTTCAATGGCAAAAATCAATGAATATTGTAAATGCACAAACAGTAATTTCTCCGCATTGCAAGGTGCAATTCTGAAATTTTTTGCTTTTTTCTGCTCCTCTTAACATGATAAAGAAGATTCAAAGAGAGTGAGATGCCAGCTCCTTTCATTCAGTCAGTAGCTTCAAACATTTCTGGTATATGAATAACATGATGTTTTTCAATGGCAAAAATCAATGAATATTGTAAATGCACAAACAGTAATTTCTCCGCATTGCAAGGTGCAATTCTGAAATTTTTTGCTTTTTCCTGCTCCTCTTAGCATGATAAAGAAGATTCAAAGAGAGTGAGATGCCAGCTCCTTTCATTCAGTCAGTAGCTTCAATCATTTCTGGACGTTTTTCAATGGCAAAAATCAATGAATATTGTAAATGCACAAACAGTAATTTCTCCGCATTGCAAGGTGCAATTCTGAAATTTTTTGCTTTTTCCTGCTCCTCTTAGCAAGATAAACAAGATTCAAAGAGAGTGAGATGCCAGCTCCTTTCATTCAGTCAGTAGCTTCAATCATTTCTGGACGTTTTTCAATGGCAAAAATCAATGAATATTGTAAATGCACAAACAGTAATTTCTCCGCATTGCAAGGTGCAATTCTGAAATTTTTTGCTTTTTCCTGCTCCTCTTAGCATGATAAAGAAGATTCAAAGAGAGTGAGATGCCAGCTCCTTTCATTCAGTCAGTAGCTTCAATCATTTCTGGACGTTTTTCAATGGCAAAAATCAATGAATATTGTAAATGCACAAACAGTAATTTCTCCGCATTGCAAGGTGCAATTCTGAAATTTTTTGCTTTTTCCTGCTCCTCTTAGCATGATAAACAAGATTCAAAGAGAGTGAGATGCCAGCTCCTTTCATTCAGTCAGTAGCTTCAATCATTTCTGGACGTTTTTCAATGGCAAAAATCAATGAATATTGTAAATGCACAAACAGTAATTTCTCCGCATTGCAAGGTGCAATTCTGAAATTTTTTGCTTTTTCCTGCTCCTCTTAGCATGATAAAGAAGATTCAAAGAGAGTGAGATGCCAGCTCCTTTCATTCAGTCAGTAGCTTCAATCATTTCTGGACGTTTTTCAATGGCAAAAATCAATGAATATTGTAAATGCACAAACAGTAATTTCTCCGCATTGCAAGGTGCAATTCTGAAATTTTTTGCTTTTTCCTGCTCCTCTTAGCATGATAAACAAGATTCAAAGAGAGTGAGATGCCAGCTCCTTTCATTCAGTCAGTAGCTTCAAACATTTCTGGTATATGAATAACATGATGTTTTTCAATGGCAAAAATCAATGAATATTGTAAATGCACAAACAGTAATTTCTCCGCATTGCAAGGTGCAATTCTGAAATTTTTTGCTTTTTCCTGCTCCTCTTAGCATGATAAAGAAGATTCAAAGAGAGTGAGATGCCAGCTCCTTTCATTCAGTCAGTAGCTTCAAACATTTCTGGTATATGAATAACATGATGTTTTTCAATGGCAAAAATCAATGAATATTGTAAATGCACAAACAGTAATTTCTCCGCATTGCAAGGTGCAATTCTGAAATTTTTTGCTTTTTCCTGCTCCTCTTAGCATGATAAAGAAGATTCAAAGAGAGTGAGATGCCAGCTCCTTTCATTCAGTAAGTAGCTTCAATCATTTCTGGACGTTTTTCAAAGGCAAAAATCACTGAATATTGTAAATGCACAAACAGTAATTTCTCCGCATTGCAAGGTGCAATTCTGAAATTTTTTGCTTTTTCCTGCTCCTCTTAGCATGATAAACAAGATTCAAAGAGAGTGAGATGCCAGCTCCTTTCATTCAGTCAGTAGCTTCAATCATTTCTGGACGTTTTTCAATGGCAAAAATCAATGAATATTGTAAATGCACAAACAGTAATTTCTCCGCATTGCAAGGTGCAATTCTGAAATTTTTTGCTTTTTCCTGCTCCTCTTAGCATGATAAAGAAGATTCAAAGAGAGTGAGATGCCAGCTCATTTCATTCAGTCAGTAGCTTCAAACATTTCTGGTATATGAATAACATGATATTTTTCAATGGCAAAAAACAATGAATATTGTAAATGCACAAACAGTAATTTCTCCGCATTGAAAGGTGCAATTCTGAAATTTTTTTGCTTTTTCCTGCTACTCTTAGCATGATAAAGAAGATTCAAAGAGAGTGAGATGCCAGCTCCTTTCATTCAGTCAGTAGCTTCAATCATTTCTGGACGTTTTTCAATGGCAAAAATCAATGAATATTGTAAATGCACAAACAGTAATTTCTCCGCATTGCAAGGTGCAATTCTGAAATTTTTTGCTTTTTCCTGCTCCTCTTAGCATGATAAACAAGATTCAAAGAGAGTGAGATGCCAGCTCCTTTCATTCAGTCAGTAGCTTCAATCATTTCTGGACGTTTTTCAATGGCAAAAATCAATGAATATTGTAAATGCACAAACAGTAATTTCTCCGCATTGCAAGGTGCAATTCTGAAATTTTTTGCTTTTTTCTGCTCCTCTTAGCATGATAAAGAAGATTCAAAGAGAGTGAGATGCCAGCTCCTTTCATTCAGTCAGTAGCTTCAAACATTTCTGGTATATGAATAACATGATGTTTTTCAATGGCAAAAATCAATGAATATTGTAAATCACAAACAGTAATTTCTCCGCATTGCAAGGTGCAATTCTGAAATTTTTTGCTTTTTCCTGCTCCTCTTAGCATGATAAAGAAGGTTCAAAGAGAGTGAGATGCCAGCTCCTTTCATTCAGTCAGTAGCTTCAATCATTTCTGGACGTTTTTCAATGGCAAAAATCAATGAATATTGTAAATGCACAAACAGTAATTTCTCCGCATTGCAAGGTGCAATTCTGAAATTTTTTGCTTTTTCCTGCTCCTCTTAGCAAGATAAACAAGATTCAAAGAGAGTGAGATGCCAGCTCCTTTCATTCAGTCAGTAGCTTCAATCATTTCTGGACGTTTTTCAATGGCAAAATCAATGAATATTGTAAATGCACAAACAGTAATTTCTCCGCATTGCAAGGTGCAATTCTGAAATTTTTTGCTTTTTCCTGCTCCTCTTAGCATGATAAAGAAGATTCAAAGAGAGTGAGATGCCAGCTCCTTTCATTCAGTCAGTAGCTTCAATCATTTCTGGACGTTTTTCAATGGCAAAAATCAATGAATATTGTAAATGCACAAACAGTAATTTCTCCGCATTGCAAGGTGCAATTCTGAAATTTTTTGCTTTTTCCTGCTCCTCTTAGCATGATAAACAAGATTCAAAGAGAGTGAGATGCCAGCTCCTTTCATTCAGTCAGTAGCTTCAATCATTTCTGGACGTTTTTCAATGGCAAAAATCAATGAATATTGTAAATGCACAAACAGTAATTTCTCCGCATTGCAAGGTGCAATTCTGAAATTTTTTGCTTTTTCCTGCTCCTCTTAGCATGATAAAGAAGATTCAAAGAGAGTGAGATGCCAGCTCCTTTCATTCAGTCAGTAGCTTCAATCATTTCTGGACGTTTTTCAATGGCAAAAATCAATGAATATTGTAAATGCACAAACAGTAATTTCTCCGCATTGCAAGGTGCAATTCTGAAATTTTTTGCTTTTTCCTGCTCCTCTTAGCATGCTAAACAAGATTCAAAGAGAGTGAGATGCCAGCTCCTTTCATTCAGTCAGTAGCTTCAATCATTTCTGGATGTTTTTCAATGGCAAAAATCAATGAATATTGTAAATGCACAAACAGTAATTTCTCCGCATTGCAAGGTGCAATTCTGAAATTTTTTGCTTTTTCCTGCTCCTCTTAGCAAGATAAACAAGATTCAAAGAGAGTGAGATGCCAGCTCCTTTCATTCAGTCAGTAGCTTCAATAATTTCTGGACGTTTTTCAATGGCAAAAATCAATGAATATTGTAAATGCACAAACAGTAATTTCTCTGCATTGCAAGGTGCAATTCTGAAATTTTTTGCTTTTTCCTGCTCCTCTTAGCATGATAAAGAAGATTTAAAGAGAGTGAGATGCCAGCTCCTTTCATTCAGTCAGTAGCTTCAATCATTTCTGGACGTTTTTCAATGGCAAAAATCAATGAATATTGTAAATGCACAAACAGTAATTTCTCCGCATTGCAAGGTGCAATTCTGAAATTTTTTGCTTTTTCCTGCTCCTCTTAGCAAGATAAACAAGATTCAAAGAGAGTGAGATGCCAGCTCCTTTCATTCAGTCAGTAGCTTCAATCATTTCTGGACGTTTTTCAATGGCAAAAAACAATGAATATTGTAAATGCACAAACAGTAATTTCTCCGCATTGCAAGGTGCAATTCTGAAATTTTTTGCTTTTTCCTGCTCCTCTTAGCATGATAAAGAAGATTCAAAGAGAGTGAGATGCCAGCTCCTTTCATTCAGTCAGTAGCTTCAATCATTTCTGGACGTTTTTCAATGGCAAAAATCAATGAATATTGTAAATGCACAAACAGTAATTTCTCCGCATTGCAAGGTGCAATTCTGAAATTTTTTGCTTTTTCCTGCTCCTCTTAGCATGATAAAGAAGATTCAAAGAGAGTGAGATGCCAGCTCCTTTCATTCAGTCAGTAGCTTCAATCATTTCTGGACGTTTTTCAATGGCAAAAATCAATGAATATTGTAAATGCACAAACAGTAATTTCTCCGCATTGCAAGGTGCAATTCTGAAATTTTTTGCTTTTTCCTGCTCCTCTTAGCATGATAAAGAAGATTCAAAGAGAGTGAGATGCCAGCTCCTTTCATTCAGTCAGTAGCTTCAAACATTTCTGGTATATGAATAACATGTTTTTCAATGGCAAAAATCAATGAATATTGTAAATGCACAAACAGTAATTTCTCCGCATTGCAAGGTGCAATTCTGAAATTTTTTGCTTTTTCCTGCTCCTCTTAGCATGATAAAGAAGATTCAAAGAGAGTGAGATGCCAGCTCCTTTCATTCAATCAGTAGCTTCAATCATTTCTGGACGTTTTTCAATGGCAAAAATCATTGAATATTGTAAATGCACAAACAGTAATTTCTCCGCATTGCAAGGTGCAATTCTGAAATTTTTTGCTTTTTCCAGCTCCTCTTAGCATGATAAAGAAGATTCAAAGAGAGTGAGATGCCAGCTCCTTTCATTCAGTCAGTAGCTTCAATCATTTCTGGTATATGAATAACATGATGTTTTTCAATGGCAAAAATCAATGAATATTGTAAATGCACAAACAGTAATTTCTCCGCATTGCAAGGTGCAATTCTGAAATTTTTTGCTTTTTCCTGCTTCTCTTAGCATGATAAAGAAGATTCAAAGAGAGTGAGATGCCAGCTCCTTTCATTCAGTCAGTAGCTTCAATCATTTCTGGACGTTTTTCAATGGCAAAAATCAATGAATATTGTAAATGCACAAACAGTAATTTCTCCGCATTGCAAGGTGCAATTCTGAAATTTTTTGCTTTTTCCTGCTCCTCTTAGCAAGATAAACAAGATTCAAAGAGAGTGAGATGCCAGCTCCTTTCATTCAGTCAGTAGCTTCAATCATTTCTGGACGTTTTTCAATGGCAAAAATCAATGAATATTGTAAATGCACAAACAGTAATTTCTCCGCATTGCAAGCTGCAATTCTGAAATTTTTTGCTTTTTCCTGCTCCTCTTAGCATGATAAAGAAGATTCAAAGAGAGTGAGATGCCAGCTCCTTTCATTCAGTCAGTAGCTTCAATCATTTCTGGACGTTTTTCAATGGCAAAAATCAATGAATATTGTAAATGCACAAACAGTAATTTCTCCGCATTGCAAGGTGCAATTCTGAAATTTTTTGCTTTTTCCTGCTCCTCTTAGCATGATAAAGAAGATTCAAAGAGAGTGAGATGCCAGCTCCTTTCATTCAGTCAGTAGCTTCAAACATTTCTGGTATATGAATAACATGTTTTTCAATGGCAAAAATCAATGAATATTGTAAATGCACAAACAGTAATTTCTCCGCATTGCAAGGTGCAATTCTGAAATTTTTTGCTTTTTCCTGCTCCTCTTAGCATGATAAAGAAGATTCAAAGAGAGTGAGATGCCAGCTCCTTTCATTCAATCAGTAGCTTCAATCATTTCTGGACGTTTTTCAATGGCAAAAATCATTGAATATTGTAAATGCACAAACAGTAATTTCTCCGCATTGCAAGGTGCAATTCTGAAATTTTTTGCTTTTTCCAGCTCCTCTTAGCATGATAAAGAAGATTCAAAGAGAGTGAGATGCCAGCTCCTTTCATTCAGTCAGTAGCTTCAATCATTTCTGGTATATGAATAACATGATGTTTTTCAATGGCAAAAATCAATGAATATTGTAAATGCACAAACAGTAATTTCTCCGCATTGCAAGGTGCAATTCTGAAATTTTTTGCTTTTTCCTGCTCCTCTTAGCATGATAAAGAAGATTCAAAGAGAGTGAGATGCCAGCTCCTTTCATTCAGTCAGTAGCTTCAATCATTTCTGGACGTTTTTCAATGGCAAAAATCAATGAATATTGTAAATGCACAAACAGTAATTTCTCCGCATTGCAAGGTGCAATTCTGAAATTTTTTGCTTTTTCCTGCTCCTCTTAGCAAGATAAACAAGATTCAAAGAGAGTGAGATGCCAGCTCCTTTCATTCAGTCAGTAGCTTCAATCATTTCTGGACGTTTTTCAATGGCAAAAATCAATGAATATTGTAAATGCACAAACAGTAATTTCTCCGCATTGCAAGGTGCAATTCTGAAATTTTTTGCTTTTTCCTGCTCCTCTTAGCATGATAAAGAAGATTCAAAGAGAGTGAGATGCCAGCTCCTTTCATTCAGTCAGTAGCTTCAATCATTTCTGGACGTTTTTCAATGGCAAAAATCAATGAATATTGTAAATGCACAAACAGTAATTTCTCCGCATTGCAAGGTGCAATTCTGAAATTTTTTGCTTTTTCCTGCTCCTCTTAGCATGATAAAGAAGATTCAAAGAGAGTGAGATGCCAGCTCCTTTCATTCAGTCAGTAGCTTCAATCATTTCTGGACGTTTTTCAATGGCAAAAATCAATGAATATTGTAAATGCACAAACAGTAATTTCTCCGCATTGCAAGGTGCAATTCTGAAATTTTTTGCTTTTTCCTGCTCCTCTTAGCATGATAAAGAAGATTCAAAGAGAGTGAGATGCCAGCTCCTTTCATTCAGTCAGTAGCTTCAAACATTTCTGGTATATGAATAACATGTTTTTCAATGGCAAAAATCAATGGATATTGTAAATGCACAAACAGTAATTTCTCCGCATTGCAAGGTGCAATTCTGAAATTTTTTGCTTTTTCCTGCTCCTCTTAGCATGATAAAGAAGATTCAAAGAGAGTGAGATGCCAGCTCCTTTCATTCAGTCAGTAGCTTCAATCATTTCTGGACGTTTTTCAATGGCAAAAATCATTGAATATTGTAAATGCACAAACAGTAATTTCTCCGCATTGCAAGGTGCAATTCTGAAATTTTTTGCTTTTTCCTGCTCCTCTTAGCATGATAAAGAAGATTCAAAGAGAGTGAGATGCCAGCTCCTTTCATTCAGTCAGTAGCTTCAATCATTTCTGGTATATGAATAACATGATGTTTTTCAATGGCAAAAATCAATGAATATTGTAAATGCACAAACAGTAATTTCTCCGCATTGCAAGGTGCAATTCTGAAATTTTTTGCTTTTTCCTGCTCCTCTAAGCATGATAAAGAAGATTCAAGGAGAGTGAGATGCCAGCTCCTTTCATTCAGTCAGTAGCTTCAATCATTTCTGGACGTTTTTCAATGGCAAAAATCAATGAATATTGTAAATGCACAAACAGTAATTTCTCCGCATTGCAAGGTGCAATTCTGAAATTTTTTGCTTTTTCCTGCTCCTCTTAGCATGATAAACAAGATTCAAAGAGAGTGAGATGCCAGCTCCTTTCATTCAGTCAGTAGCTTCAATCATTTCTGGACGTTTTTCAATGGCAAAAATCAATGAATATTGTAAATGCACAAACAGTAATTTCTCCGCATTGCAAGGTGCAATTCTGAAATTTTTTGCTTTTTCCTGCTCCTCTTAGCATGATAAAGAAGATTCAAAGAGAGTGAGATGCCAGCTCCTTTCATTCAGTCAGTAGCTTCAAACATTTCTGGTATATGAATAACATGATGTTTTTCAATGGCAAAAATCACTGAATATTGTAAATGCACAAACAGTAATTTCTCCGCATTGCAAGGTGCAATTCTGAAATTTTTTGCTTTTTCCTGCTCCTCTTAGCATGATAAAGAAGATTCAAAGAGAGTGAGATGCCAGCTCCTTTCATTCAGTCAGTAGCTTCAATCATTTCTGGACATTTTTCAATGGCAAAAATCAATGAATATTGTAAATGCACAAACAGTAATTTCTCCGCATTGCAAGTTGCAATTCTGAAATTTTTTGCTTTTTCCTGCTCCTCTTAGCATGATAAAGAAGATTCAAAGAGAGTGAGATGCCAGCTCCTTTCATTCAGTCAGTAGCTTCAAACATTTCTGGTATATGAATAACATGATGTTTTTCAATGGCAAAAATCAATGAATATTGTAAATGCACAAACAGTAATTTCTCCGCATTGCAAGGTGCAATTCTGAAATTTTTTGCTTTTTCCTGCTCCTCTTAGCATGATAAAGAAGATTCAAAGAGAGTGAGATGCCAGCTCCTTTCATTCAGTAAGTAGCTTCAATCATTTCTGGACGTTTTTCAATGGCAAAAATCAATGAATATTGTAAATGCACAAACAGTAATTTCTCCGCATTGCAAGGTGCAATTCTGAAATTTTTTGCTTTTTCCTGCTCCTCTTAGCATGATAAACAAGATTCAAAGAGAGTGAGATGCCAGCTCCTTTCATTCAGTCAGTAGCTTCAATCATTTCTGGACGTTTTTCAATGGCAAAAATCAATGAATATTGTAAATGCACAAACAGTAATTTCTCCGCATTGCAAGGTGCAATTCTGAAATTTTTTGCTTTTTCCTGCTCCTCTTAGCATGATAAAGAAGATTCAAAGAGAGTGAGATGCCAGCTCCTTTCATTCAGTCAGTAGCTTCAAACATTTCTGGTATATGAATAACATGATATTTTTCAATGGCAAAAATCAATGAATATTGTAAATGCACAAACAGTAATTTCTCCGCATTGAAAGGTGCAATTCTGAAATTTTTTGCTTTTTCCTGCTCCTCTTAGCATGATAAAGAAGATTCAAAGAGAGTGAGATGCCAGCTCCTTTCATTCAGTCAGTAGCTTCAATCATTTCTGGACGTTTTTCAATGGCAAAAATCAATGAATATTGTAAATGCACAAACAGTAATTTCTCCGCATTGCAAGGTGCAATTCTGAAATTTTTTGCTTTTTCCTGCTCCTCTTAGCATGATAAACAAGATTCAAACAGAGTGAGATGCCAGCTCCTTTCATTCAGTCAGTAGCTTCAATCATTTCTGGACGTTTTTCAATGGCAAAAATCAATGAATATTGTAAATGCACAAACAGTAATTTCTCCGCATTGCAAGGTGCAATTCTGAAATTTTTTGCTTTTTTCTGCTACTCTTAGCATGATAAAGAAGATTCAAAGAGAGTGAGATGCCAGCTCCTTTCATTCAGTCAGTAGCTTCAAACATTTCTGGTATATGAATAACATGATGTTTTTCAATGGCAAAAATCAATGAATATTGTAAATGCACAAACAGTAATTTCTCCGCATTGCAAGGTGCAATTCTGAAATTTTTTGCTTTTTCCTGCTCCTCTTAGCATGATAAACAAGATTCAAAGAGAGTGAGATGCCAGCTCCTTTCATTCAGTCAGTAGCTTCAATCATTTCTGGACGTTTTTCAATGGCAAAAATCAATGAATATTGTAAATGCACAAACAGTAATTTCTCCGCATTGCAAGGTGCAATTCTGAAATTTTTTGCTTTTTCCTGCTCCTCTTAGCATGATAAATAAGATTCAAAGAGAGTGAGATGCCAGCTCCTTTCATTCAGTCAGTAGCTTCAAACATTTCTGGTATATGAATAACATGATGTTTTTCAATGGCAAAAATCACTGAATATTGTAAATGCACAAACAGTAATTTCTCCGCATTGCAAGGTGCAATTCTGAAATTTTTTGCTTTTTCCTGCTCCTCTTAGCATGATAAAGAAGATTCAAAGAGAGTGAGATGCCAGCTCCTTTCATTCAGTCAGTAGTTTCAATCATTTCTGGATGTTTTTCAATGGCAAAAATCAATGAATATTGTAAATGCACAAACAGTAATTTCTCCGCATTGCAAGGTGCAATTCTGAAATTTTTTGCTTTTTCCTGCTCCTCTTAGCATGATAAAGAAGATTCAAAGAGAGTGAGATGCCAGCTCCTTTCATTCAGTCAGTAGCTTCAAACATTTCTGGTATATGAATAACATGATGTTTTTCAATGGCAAAAATCAATGAATATTGTAAATGCACAAACAGTAATTTCTCCGCATTGCAAGGTGCAATTCTGAAATTTTTTGCTTTTTCCTGCTCCTCTTAGCATGATAAAGAAGATTCAAAGAGAGTGAGATGCCAGCTCCTTTCATTCAGTAAGTAGCTTCAATCATTTCTGGACGTTTTTCAATGGCAAAAATCAATGAATATTGTAAATGCACAAACAGTAATTTCTCCGCATTGCAAGGTGCAATTCTGAAATTTTTTGCTTTTTCCTGCTCCTCTTAGCATGATAAACAAGATTCAAAGAGAGTGAGATGCCAGCTCCTTTCATTCAGTCAGTAGCTTCAATCATTTCTGGACGTTTTTCAATGGCAAAAATCAATGAATATTGTAAATGCACAAACAGTAATTTCTCCGCATTGCAAGGTGCAATTCTGAAATTTTTTGCTTTTTCCTGCTCCTCTTAGCATGATAAAGAAGATTCAAAGAGAGTGAGATGCCAGCTCCTTTCATTCAGTCAGTAGCTTCAAACATTTCTGGTATATGAATAACATGATATTTTTCAATGGCAAAAATCAATGAATATTGTAAATGCACAAACAGTAATTTCTCCGCATTGAAAGGTGCAATTCTGAAATTTTTTGCTTTTTCCTGCTCCTCTTAGCATGATAAAGAAGATTCAAAGAGAGTGAGATGCCAGCTCCTTTCATTCAGTCAGTAGCTTCAATCATTTCTGGACGTTTTTCAATGGCAAAAATCAATGAATATTGTAAATGCACAAACAGTAATTTCTCCGCATTGCAAGGTGCAATTCTGAAATTTTTTGCTTTTTCCTGCTCCTCTTAGCATGATAAACAAGATTCAAACAGAGTGAGATGCCAGCTCCTTTCATTCAGTCAGTAGCTTCAATCATTTCTGGACGTTTTTCAATGGCAAAAATCAATGAATATTGTAAATGCACAAACAGTAATTTCTCCGCATTGCAAGGTGCAATTCTGAAATTTTTTGCTTTTTTCTGCTACTCTTAGCATGATAAAGAAGATTCAAAGAGAGTGAGATGCCAGCTCCTTTCATTCAGTCAGTAGCTTCAAACATTTCTGGTATATGAATAACATGATGTTTTTCAATGGCAAAAATCAATGAATATTGTAAATGCACAAACAGTAATTTCTCCGCATTGCAAGGTGCAATTCTGAAATTTTTTGCTTTTTCCTGCTCCTCTTAGCATGATAAAGAAGATTCAAAGAGAGTGAGATGCCAGCTCCTTTCATTCAGTAAGTAGCTTCAATCATTTCTGGACGTTTTTCAATGGCAAAAATCAATGAATATTGTAAATGCACAAACAGTAATTTCTCCGCATTGCAAGGTGCAATTCTGAAATTTTTTGCTTTTTCCTGCTCCTCTTAGCATGATAAACAAGATTCAAAGAGAGTGAGATGCCAGCTCCTTTCATTCAGTCAGTAGCTTCAATCATTTCTGGACGTTTTTCAATGGCAAAAATCAATGAATATTGTAAATGCACAAACAGTAATTTCTCCGCATTGCAAGGTGCAATTCTGAAATTTTTTGCTTTTTCCTGCTCCTCTTAGCATGATAAAGAAGATTCAAAGAGAGTGAGATGCCAGCTCCTTTCATTCAGTCAGTAGCTTCAAACATTTCTGGTATATGAATAACATGATATTTTTCAATGGCAAAAATCAATGAATATTGTAAATGCACAAACAGTAATTTCTCCGCATTGAAAGGTGCAATTCTGAAATTTTTTGCTTTTTCCTGCTCCTCTTAGCATGATAAAGAAGATTCAAAGAGAGTGAGATGCCAGCTCCTTTCATTCAGTCAGTAGCTTCAATCATTTCTGGACGTTTTTCAATGGCAAAAATCAATGAATATTGTAAATGCACAAACAGTAATTTCTCCGCATTGCAAGGTGCAATTCTGAAATTTTTTGCTTTTTCCTGCTCCTCTTAGCATGATAAACAAGATTCAAACAGAGTGAGATGCCAGCTCCTTTCATTCAGTCAGTAGCTTCAATCATTTCTGGACGTTTTTCAATGGCAAAAATCAATGAATATTGTAAATGCACAAACAGTAATTTCTCCGCATTGCAAGGTGCAATTCTGAAATTTTTTGCTTTTTTCTGCTACTCTTAGCATGATAAAGAAGATTCAAAGAGAGTGAGATGCCAGCTCCTTTCATTCAGTCAGTAGCTTCAAACATTTCTGGTATATGAATAACATGATGTTTTTCAATGGCAAAAATCAATGAATATTGTAAATGCACAAACAGTAATTTCTCCGCATTGCAAGGTGCAATTCTGAAATTTTTTGCTTTTTCCTGCTCCTCTTAGCATGATAAACAAGATTCAAAGAGAGTGAGATGCCAGCTCCTTTCATTCAGTCAGTAGCTTCAATCATTTCTGGACGTTTTTCAATGGCAAAAATCAATGAATATTGTAAATGCACAAACAGTAATTTCTCCGCATTGCAAGGTGCAATTCTGAAATTTTTTGCATTTCCTGCTCCTCTTAGCATGATAAATAAGATTCAAAGAGAGTGAGATGCCAGCTCCTTTCATTCAGTCAGTAGCTTCAAACATTTCTGGTATATGAATAACATGATGTTTTTCAATGGCAAAAATCACTGAATATTGTAAATGCACAAACAGTAATTTCTCCGCATTGCAAGGTGCAATTCTGAAATTTTTTGCTTTTTCCTGCTCCTCTTAGCATGATAAAGAAGATTCAAAGAGAGTGAGATGCCAGCTCCTTTCATTCAGTCAGTAGTTTCAATCATTTCTGGATGTTTTTCAATGGCAAAAATCAATGAATATTGTAAATGCACAAACAGTAATTTCTCCGCATTGCAAGGTGCAATTCTGAAATTTTTTGCTTTTTCCTGCTCCTCTTAGCATGATAAAGAAGATTCAAAGAGAGTGAGATGCCAGCTCCTTTCATTCAGTCAGTAGCTTCAAACATTTCTGGTATATGAATAACATGATGTTTTTCAATGGCAAAAATCAATGAATATTGTAAATGCACAAACAGTAATTTCTCCGCATTGCAAGGTGCAATTCTGAAATTTTTTGCTTTTTCCTGCTCCTCTTAGCATGATAAAGAAGATTCAAAGAGAGTGAGATGCCAGCTCCTTTCATTCAGTAAGTAGCTTCAATCATTTCTGGACGTTTTTCAATGGCAAAAATCAATGAATATTGTAAATGCACAAACAGTAATTTCTCCGCATTGCAAGGTGCAATTCTGAAATTTTTTGCTTTTTCCTGCTCCTCTTAGCATGATAAACAAGATTCAAAGAGAGTGAGATGCCAGCTCCTTTCATTCAGTCAGTAGCTTCAATCATTTCTGGACGTTTTTCAATGGCAAAAATCAATGAATATTGTAAATGCACAAACAGTAATTTCTCCGCATTGCAAGGTGCAATTCTGAAATTTTTTGCTTTTTCCTGCTCCTCTTAGCATGATAAAGAAGATTCAAAGAGAGTGAGATGCCAGCTCCTTTCATTCAGTCAGTAGCTTCAAACATTTCTGGTATATGAATAACATGATATTTTTCAATGGCAAAAATCAATGAATATTGTAAATGCACAAACAGTAATTTCTCCGCATTGAAAGGTGCAATTCTGAAATTTTTTGCTTTTTCCTGCTCCTCTTAGCATGATAAAGAAGATTCAAAGAGAGTGAGATGCCAGCTCCTTTCATTCAGTCAGTAGCTTCAATCATTTCTGGACGTTTTTCAATGGCAAAAATCAATGAATATTGTAAATGCACAAACAGTAATTTCTCCGCATTGCAAGGTGCAATTCTGAAATTTTTTGCTTTTTCCTGCTCCTCTTAGCATGATAAACAAAATTCAAACAGAGTGAGATGCCAGCTCCTTTCATTCAGTCAGTAGCTTCAATCATTTCTGGACGTTTTTCAATGGCAAAAATCAATGAATATTGTAAATGCACAAACAGTAATTTCTCCGCATTGCAAGGTGCAATTCTGAAATTTTTTGCTTTTTTCTGCTACTCTTAGCATGATAAAGAAGATTCAAAGAGAGTGAGATGCCAGCTCCTTTCATTCAGTCAGTAGCTTCAAACATTTCTGGTATATGAATAACATGATGTTTTTCAATGGCAAAAATCAATGAATATTGTAAATGCACAAACAGTAATTTCTCCGCATTGCAAGGTGCAATTCTGAAATTTTTTGCTTTTTCCTGCTCCTCTTAGCATGATAAAGAAGATTCAAAGAGAGTGAGATGCCAGCTCCTTTCATTCAGTCAGTAGCTTCAAACATTTCTGGTATATGAATAACATGATGTTTTTCAATGGCAAAAATCAATGAATATTGTAAATGCACAAACAGTAATTTCTCCGCATTGCAAGGTGCAATTCTGAAATTTTTTGCTTTTTCCTGCTCCTCTTAGCAAGATAAACAAGATTCAAAGAGAGTGAGATGCCAGCTCCTTTCATTCAGTCAGTAGCTTCAATCATTTCTGGTATATGAATAACATGATATTTTTCAATGGCAAAAATCAATGAATATTGTAAATGCACAAACAGTAATTTCTCCGCATTGAAAGGTGCAATTCTGAAATTTTTTGCTTTTTCCTGCTCCTCTTAGCATGATAAAGAAGATTCAAAGAGAGTGAGATGCCAGCTCCTTTCATTCAGTCAGTAGCTTCAATCATTTCTGGACGTTTTTCAATGGCAAAAATCAATGAATATTGTAAATGCACAAACAGTAATTTCTCCGCATTGCAAGGTGCAATTCTGAAATTTTTTTCTTTTTCCTGCTCCTCTTAGCATGATAAACAAGATTCAAACAGAGTGAGATGCCAGCTCCTTTCATTCAGTCAGTAGCTTCAATAATTTCTGGACGTTTTTCAATGGCAAAAATCAATGAATATTGTAAATGCACAAACAGTAATTTCTCCGCATTGCAAGGTGCAATTCTGAAATTTTTTGCTTTTTTCTGCTACTCTTAGCATGATAAAGAAGATTCAAAGAGAGTG
The DNA here is from genome assembly GCF_046119375.1 of Phyllobates terribilis. Classification (NCBI taxonomy): domain Eukaryota; kingdom Metazoa; phylum Chordata; class Amphibia; order Anura; family Dendrobatidae; genus Phyllobates; species Phyllobates terribilis. The sequence goes on along the minus strand of NW_027364232.1, from coordinate 153,738 downwards.
AGATGCCAGCTCCTTTCATTCAGTCAGTAGCTTCAAACATTTCTGGTATATGAATAACATGATGTTTTTCAATGGCAAAAATCAATGAATATTGTAAATGCACAAACAGTAATTTCTCCGCATTGCAAGGTGCAATTCTGAAATTTTTTGCTTTTTCCTGCTCCTCTTAGCATGATAAAGAAGATTCAAAGAGAGTGAGATGCCAGCTCCTTTCATTCAGTCAGTAGCTTCAAACATTTCTGGTATATGAATAACATGATGTTTTTCAATGGCAAAAATCAATGAATATTGTAAATGCACAAACAGTAATTTCTCCGCATTGCAAGGTGCAATTCTGAAATTTTTTGCTTTTTCCTGCTCCTCTTAGCATGATAAAGAAGATTCAAAGAGAGTGAGATGCCAGCTCCTTTCATTCAGTCAGTAGCTTCAATCATTTCTGGACGTTTTTCAATGGCAAAAATCAATGAATATTGTAAATGCACAAACAGTAATTTCTCCGCATTGCAAGGTGCAATTCTGAAATTTTTTGCTTTTTCCTGCTCCTCTTAGCAAGATAAACAAGATTCAAAGAGAGTGAGATGCCAGCTCCTTTCATTCAGTCAGTAGCTTCAAACATTTCTGGTATATGAATAACATGATATTTTTCAATGGCAAAAATCAATGAATATTGTAAATGCACAAACAGTAATTTCTCCGCATTGCAAGGTGCAATTCTGAAATTTTTTGCTTTTTCCTGCTCCTCTAAGCATGATAAAGAAGATTCAAGGAGAGTGAGATGCCAGCTCCTTTCATTCAGTCAGTAGCTTCAATCATTTCTGGACGTTTTTCAATGGCAAAAATCAATGAATATTGTAAATGCACAAACAGTAATTTCTCCGCATTGCAAGGTGCAATTCTGAAATTTTTTGCTTTTTCCTGCTCCTCTTAGCATGATAAACAAGATTCAAAGAGAGTGAGATGCCAGCTCCTTTCATTCAGTCAGTAGCTTCAATCATTTCTGGACGTTTTTCAATGGCAAAAATCAATGAATATTGTAAATGCACAAACAGTAATTTCTCCGCATTGCAAGGTGCAATTCTGAAATTTTTTGCTTTTTCCTGCTCCTCTTAGCATGATAAAGAAGATTCAAAGAGAGTGAGATGCCAGCTCCTTTCATTCAGTCAGTAGCTTCAAACATTTCTGGTATATGAATAACATGATGTTTTTCAATGGCAAAAATCACTGAATATTGTAAATGCACAAACAGTAATTTCTCCGCATTGCAAGGTGCAATTCTGAAATTTTTTGCTTTTTCCTGCTCCTCTTAGCATGATAAAGAAGATTCAAAGAGAGTGAGATGCCAGCTCCTTTCATTCAGTCAGTAGCTTCAATCATTTCTGGACGTTTTTCAATGGCAAAAATCAATGAATATTGTAAATGCACAAACAGTAATTTCTCCGCATTGCAAGGTGCAATTCTGAAATTTTTTGCTTTTTCCTGCTCCTCTTAGCATGATAAAGAAGATTCAAAGAGAGTGAGATGCCAGCTCCTTTCATTCAGTCAGTAGCTTCAAACATTTCTGGTATATGAATAACATGATGTTTTTCAATGGCAAAAATCAATGAATATTGTAAATGCACAAACAGTAATTTCTCCGCATTGCAAGGTGCAATTCTGAAATTTTTTGCTTTTTCCTGCTCCTCTTAGCATGATAAAGAAGATTCAAAGAGAGTGAGATGCCAGCTCCTTTCATTCAGTAAGTAGCTTCAATCATTTCTGGACGTTTTTCAATGGCAAAAATCAATGAATATTGTAAATGCACAAACAGTAATTTCTCCGCATTGCAAGGTGCAATTCTGAAATTTTTTGCTTTTTCCTGCTCCTCTTAGCATGATAAACAAGATTCAAAGAGAGTGAGATGCCAGCTCCTTTCATTCAGTCAGTAGCTTCAATCATTTCTGGACGTTTTTCAATGGCAAAAATCAATGAATATTGTAAATGCACAAACAGTAATTTCTCCGCATTGCAAGGTGCAATTCTGAAATTTTTTGCTTTTTCCTGCTCCTCAGCATGATAAAGAAGATTCAAAGAGAGTGAGATGCCAGCTCCTTTCATTCAGTCAGTAGCTTCAAACATTTCTGGTATATGAATAACATGATATTTTTCAATGGCAAAAATCAATGAATATTGTAAATGCACAAACAGTAATTTCTCCGCATTGAAAGGTGCAATTCTGAAATTTTTTGCTTTTTCCTGCTCCTCTTAGCATGATAAAGAAGATTCAGAGTGAGATGCCAGCTCCTTTCATTCAGTCAGTAGCTTCAATCATTTCTGGACGTTTTTCAATGGCAAAAATCAATGAATATTGTAAATGCACAAACAGTAATTTCTCCGCATTGCAAGGTGCAATTCTGAAATTTTTTGCTTTTTCCTGCTCCTCTTAGCATGATAAACAAGATTCAAACAGAGTGAGATGCCAGCTCCTTTCATTCAGTCAGTAGCTTCAATCATTTCTGGACGTTTTTCAATGGCAAAAATCAATGAATATTGTAAATGCACAAACAGTAATTTCTCCGCATTGCAAGGTGCAATTCTGAAATTTTTTGCTTTTTTCTGCTACTCTTAGCATGATAAAGAAGATTCAAAGAGAGTGAGATGCCAGCTCCTTTCATTCAGTCAGTAGCTTCAAACATTTCTGGTATATGAATAACATGATGTTTTTCAATGGCAAAAATCAATGAATATTGTAAATGCACAAACAGTAATTTCTCCGCATTGCAAGGTGCAATTCTGAAATTTTTTGCTTTTTCCTGCTCCTCTTAGCATGATAAAGAAGATTCAAAGAGAGTGAGATGCCAGCTCCTTTCATTCAGTCAGTAGCTTCAAACATTTCTGGTATATGAATAACATGATGTTTTTCAATGGCAAAAATCAATGAATATTGTAAATGCACAAACAGTAATTTCTCCGCATTGCAAGGTGCAATTCTGAAATTTTTTGCTTTTTCCTGCTCCTCTTAGCATGATAAAGAAGATTCAAAGAGAGTGAGATGCCAGCTCCTTTCATTCAGTCAGTAGCTTCAAACATTTCTGGTATATGAATAACATGATGTTTTTCAATGGCAAAAATCAATGAATATTGTAAATGCACAAACAGTAATTTCTCCGCATTGCAAGGTGCAATTCTGAAATTTTTTGCTTTTTCCTGCTCCTCTTAGCATGATAAAGAAGATTCAAAGAGAGTGAGATGCCAGCTCCTTTCATTCAGTCAGTAGCTTCAAACATTTCTGGTATATGAATAACATGATGTTTTTCAATGGCAAAAATCAATGAATATTGTAAATGCACAAACAGTAATTTCTCCGCATTGCAAGGTGCAATTCTGAAATTTTTTGCTTTTTCCTGCGCCTCTTAGCATGATAAAGAAGATTCAAAGAGAGTGAGATGCCAGCTCCTTTCATTCAGTCAGTAGCTTCAAACATTTCTGGTATATGAATAACATGATGTTTTTCAATGGCAAAAATCAATGAATATTGTAAATGCACAAACAGTAATTTCTCCGCATTGCAAGGTGCAATTCTGAAATTTTTTGCTTTTTCCTGCTCCTCTTAGCATGATAAACAAGATTCAAACAGAGTGAGATGCCAGCTCCTTTCATTCAGTCAGTAGCTTCAATCATTTCTGGACGTTTTTCAATGGCAAAAATCATTGAATATTGTAAATGCACAAACAGTAATTTCTCCGCATTGCAAGGTGCAATTCTGAAATTTTTTGCTTTTTCCTGCTCCTCTTAGCATGATAAAGAAGATTCAAAGAGAGTGAGATGCCAGCTCCTTTCATTCAGTCAGTAGCTTCAATCATTTCTGGTATATGAATAACATGATGTTTTTCAATGGCAAAAATCAATGAACATTGTAAATGCACAAACAGTAATTTCTCCGCATTGCAAGGTGCAATTCGGAAATTTTTTGCTTTTTCCTGCTCCTCTAAGGATGATAAAGAAGATTCAAAGAGAGTGAGATGCCAGCTCCTTTCATTCAGTCAGTAGCTTCAATCATTTCTGGACGTTTTTCAATGGCAAAAATCAATGAATATTGTAAATGCACAAACAGTAATTTCTCCGCATTGCAAGGTGCAATTCTGAAATTTTTTGCTTTTTCCTGCTCCTCTTAGCATGATAAACAAGATTCAAAGAGAGTGAGATGCCAGCTCGTTTCATTCAGTCAGTAGCTTCAATCATTTCTGGACGTTTTTCAATGGCAAAAATCAATGAATATTGTAAATGCACAAACAGTAATTTCTCCGCATTGCAAGGTGCAATTCTGAAATTTTTTGCTTTTTTCTGCTCCTCTTAGCATGATAAAGAAGATTCAAAGAGAGTGAGATGCCAGCTCCTTTCATTCAGTCAGTAGCTTCAAACATTTCTGGTATATGAATAACATGATGTTTTTCAATGGCAAAAATCAATGAATATTGTAAATGCACAAACAGTAATTTCTCCGCATTGCAAGGTGCAATTCTGAAATTTTTTGCTTTTTCCTGCTCCTCTTAGCATGATAAAGAAGATTCAAAGAGAGTGAGATGCCAGCTCCTTTCATTCAGTCAGTAGCTTCAATCATTTCTGGACATTTTTCAATGGCAAAAATCATTGAATATTGTAAATGCACAAACAGTAATTTCTCCGCATTGCAAGGTGCAATTCTGAAATTTTTTGCTTTTTCCTGCTCCTCTTAGCATGATAAAGAAGATTCAAAGAGAGTGAGATGCCAGCTCCTTTCATTCAGTCAGTAGCTTCAATCATTTCTGGTATATGAATAACATGATGTTTTTCAATGGCAAAAATCAATGAACATTGTAAATGCACAAACAGTAATTTCTCCGCATTGCAAGGTGCAATTCTGAAATTTTTTGCTTTTTCCTGCTCCTCTAAGCATGATAAAGAAGATTCAAAGAGAGTGAGATGCCAGCTCCTTTCATTCAGTCAGTAGCTTCAATCATTTCTGGACGTTTTTCAATGGCAAAAATCAATGAATATTGTAAATGCACAAACAGTAATTTCTCCGCATTGCAAGGTGCAATTCTGAAATTTTTTGCTTTTTCCTGCTCCTCTTAGCATGATAAACAAGATTCAAAGAGAGTGAGATGCCAGCTCGTTTCATTCAGTCAGTAGCTTCAATCATTTCTGGACGTTTTTCAACGGCAAAAATCAATGAATATTGTAAATGCACAAACAGTAATTTCTCCGCATTGCAAGGTGCAATTCTGAAATTTTTTGCTTTTTTCTGCTCCTCTTAGCATGATAAAGAAGATTCAAAGAGAGTGAGATGCCAGCTCCTTTCATTCAGTCAGTAGCTTCAAACATTTCTGGTATATGAATAACATGATGTTTTTCAATGGCAAAAATCAATGAATATTGTAAATGCACAAACAGTAATTTCTCCGCATTGCAAGGTGCAATTCTGAAATTTTTTGCTTTTTCCTGCTCCTCTTAGCATGATAAAGAAGATTCAAAGAGTGTGAGATGCCAGCTCCTTTCATTCAGTCAGTAGCTTCAATCATTTCTGGACGTTTTTCAATGGCAAAAATCAATGAATATTGTAAATGCACAAACAGTAATTTCTCCGCATTGCAAGGTGCAATTCTGAAATTTTTTGCTTTTTCCTGCTCCTCTTAGCAAGATAAACAAGATTCAAAGAGAGTGAGATGCCAGCTCCTTTCATTCAGTCAGTAGCTTCAATCATTTCTGGACGTTTTTCAATGGCAAAAATCAATGAATATTGTAAATGCACAAACAGTAATTTCTCCGCATTGCAAGGTGCAATTCAGAAATTTTTTGCTATTTCCTGCTCCTCTTAGCATGATAAAGAAGATTCAAAGAGAGTGAGATGCCAGCTCCTTTCATTCAGTCTAGCTTCAATCATTTCTGGACGTTTTTCAATGGCAAAAATCAATGAATATTGTAAATGCACAAACAGTAATTTCTCCGCATTGCAAGGTGCAATTCTGAAATTTTTTGCTTTTTCCTGCTCCTCTTAGCATGATAAAGAAGATTCAAAGAGAGTGAGATGCCAGCTCCTTTCATTCAGTCAGTAGCTTCAATCATTTCTGGACGTTTTTCAATGGCAAAAATCAATGAATATTGTAAATGCACAAACAGTAATTTCTCCGCATTGCAAGGTGCAATTCTGAAATTTTTTGCTTTTTCCTGCTCCTCTTAGCATGATAAAGAAGATTCAAAGAGAGTGAGATGCCAGCTCCTTTCATTCAGTCAGTAGCTTCAAACATTTCTGGTATATGAATAACATGTTTTTCAATGGCAAAAATCAATGAATATTGTAAATGCACAAACAGTAATTTCTCCGCATTGCAAGGTGCAATTCTGAAATTTTTTGCTTTTTCCTGCTCCTCTTAGCATGATAAAGAAGATTCAAAGAGAGTGAGATGCCAGCTCCTTTCATTCAGTCAGTAGCTTCAATCATTTCTGGACGTTTTTCAATGGCAAAAATCAATGAATATTGTAAATGCACAAACAGTAATTTCTCCGCATTGCAAGGTGCAATTCTGAAATTTTTTGCTTTTTCCTGCTCCTCTTAGCATGATAAAGAAGATTCAAAGAGAGTGAGATGCCAGCTCCTTTCATTCAGTCTAACTTCAATCATTTCTGGACGTTTTTCAATGGCAAAAATCAATGAATATTGTAAATGCACAAACAGTAATTTCTCCGCATTGCAAGGTGCAATTCTGAAATTTTTTGCTTTTTCCTGCTCCTCTTAGCAAGATAAACAAGATTCAAAGAGAGTGAGATGCCAGCTCCTTTCATTCAGTCAGTAGCTTCAATCATTTCTGGACGTTTTTCAATGGCAAAAATCAATGAATATTGTAAATGCACAAACAGTAATTTCTCCGCATTGCAAGGTGCAATTCTGAAATTTTTTGCTTTTTCCTGCTCCTCTTAGCATGATAAAGAAGATTCAAAGAGAGTGAGATGCCAGCTCCTTTCATTCAGTCTAGCTTCAATCATTTCTGGACGTTTTTCAATGGCAAAAATCAATGAATATTGTAAATGCACAAACAGTAATTTCTCCGCATTGCAAGGTGCAATTCTGAAATTTTTTGCTTTTTCCTGCTCCTCTTAGCATGATAAAGAAGATTCAAAGAGAGTGAGATGCCAGCTCCTTTCATTCAGTCAGTAGCTTCAATCATTTCTGGACGTTTTTCAATGGCAAAAATCAATGAATATTGTAAATGCACAAACAGTAATTTCTCCGCATTGCAAGGTGCAATTCTGAAATTTTTTGCTTTTTCCTGCTTCTCTTAGCATGATAAAGAACATTCAAAGAGAGTGAGATGCCAGCTCCTTTCATTCAGTCAGTAGCTTCAAACATTTCTGGTATATGAATAACATGTTTTTCAATGGCAAAAATCAATGAATATTGTAAATGCACAAACAGTAATTTCTCCGCATTGCAAGGTGCAATTCTGAAATTTTTTGCTTTTTCCTGCTCCTCTTAGCATGATAAAGAAGATTCAAAGAGAGTGAGATGCCAGCTCCTTTCATTCAGTCAGTAGCTTCAATCATTTCTGGACGTTTTTCAATGGCAAAAATCAATGAATATTGTAAATGCACAAACAGTAATTTCTCCGCATTGCAAGGTGCAATTCTGAAATTTTTTGCTTTTTCCTGCTCCTCTTAGCATGATAAAGAAGATTCAAAGAGAGTGAGATGCCAGCTCCTTTCATTCAGTCAGTAGCTTCAATCATTTCTGGACGTTTTTCAATGGCAAAAATCAATGAATATTGTAAATGCACAAACAGTAATTTCTCCGCATTGCAAGGTGCAATTCTGAAATTTTTTGCTTTTTCCTGCTCCTCTTAGCATGATAAAGAAGATTCAGAGTGAAATGCCAGCTCCTTTCATTCAGTCAGTAGCTTCAATCATTTCTGGACATTTTTCAATGGCAAAAATCAATGAATATTGTAAATGCACAAACAGTAATTTCTCGGCATTGCAAGGTGCAATTCTGAAATTTTTTGCTTTTTCCTGCTCCTCTTAGCATGATAAAGAAGATTCAAAGAGAGTGAGATGCCAGCTCCTTTCATTCAGTCAGTAGCTTCAATCATTTCTGGACGTTTTTCAATGGCAAAAATCAATGAATATTGTAAATGCACAAACAGTAATTTCTCCGCATTGCAAGGTGCAATTCTGAAATTTTTTGCTTTTTCCTGCTCCTCTTAGCATGATAAAGAAGATTCAAAGAGAGTGAGATGCCAGCTCCTTTCATTCAGTCAGTAGCTTCAAACATTTCTGGTATATGAATAACATGATGTTTTTCAATGGCAAAAATCAATGAATATTGTAAATGCACAAACAGTAATTTCTCCGCATTGCAAGGTGCAATTCTGAAATTTTTTGCTTTTTCCTGCTACTCTTAGCATGATAAAGAAGATTCAAAGAGAGTGAGATGCCAGCTCCTTTCATTCAGTAAGTAGCTTCAATCATTTCTGGACGTTTTTCAATGGCAAAAATCAATGAATATTGTAAATGCACAAACAGTAATTTCTCCGCATTGCAAGGTGCAATTCTGAAATTTTTTGCTTTTTCCTGCTCCTCTTAGCATGATAAACAAGATTCAAAGAGAGTGAGATGCCAGCTCGTTTCATTCAGTCAGTAGCTTCAATCATTTCTGGACGTTTTTCAATGGCAAAAATCAATGAATATTGTAAATGCACAAACAGTAATTTCTCCGCATTGCAAGGTGCAATTCTGAAATTTTTTGCTTTTTTCTGCTCCTCTTAGCATGATAAAGAAGATTCAAAGAGAGTGAGATGCCAGCTCCTTTCATTCAGTCAGTAGCTTCAAACATTTCTGGTATATGAATAACATGATGTTTTTCAATGGCAAAAATCAATGAATATTGTAAATGCACAAACAGTAATTTCTCCGCATTGCAAGGTGCAATTCTGAAATTTTTTGCTTTTTCCTGCTCCTCTTAGCATGATAAAGAAGATTCAAAGAGAGTGAGATGCCAGCTCCTTTCATTCAGTTAGTAGCTTCAATCATTTCTGGACGTTTTTCAATGGCAAAAATCAATGAATATTGTAAATGCACAAACAGTAATTTCTCCGCATTGCAAGGTGCAATTCTGAAATTTTTTGCTTTTTCCTACTCCTCTTAGCAAGATAAACAAGATTCAAAGAGAGTGAGATGCCAGCTCCTTTCATTCAGTCAGTAGCTTCAATCATTTCTGGACGTTTTTCAATGGCAAAAATCAATGAATATTGTAAATGCACAAACAGTAATTTCTCCGCATTGCAAGGTGCAATTCTGAAATTTTTTGCTTTTTCCTGCTCCTCTTAGCATGATAAAGAAGATTCAAAGAGAGTGAGATGCCAGCTCCTTTCATTCAGTCAGTAGCTTCAATCATTTCTGGACGTTTTTCAATGGCAAAAATCAATGAATATTGTAAATGCACAAACAGTAATTTCTCCGCATTGCAAGGTGCAATTCTGAAATTTTTTGCTTTTTCCTGCTCCTCTTAGCATGATAAAGAAGATTCAGAGTGAAATGCCAGCTCCTTTCATTCAGTCAGTAGCTTCAATCATTTCTGGACGTTTTTCAATGGCAAAAATCAATGAATATTGTAAATGCACAAACAGTAATTTCTCGGCATTGCAAGGTGCAATTCTGAAATTTTTTGCTTTTTCCTGCTCCTCTTAGCATGATAAAGAAGATTCAAAGAGAGTGAGATGCCAGCTCCTTTCATTCAGTCAGTAGCTTCAATCATTTCTGGACGTTTTTCAATGGCAAAAATCAATGAATATTGTAAATGCACAAACAGTAATTTCTCCACATTGCAAGGTGCAATTCTGAAATTTTTTCTTTTTCCTGCTCCTCTTAGCATGATAAAGAAGATTCAAAGAGAGTGAGATGCCAGCTCCTTTCATTCAGTCAGTAGCTTCAAACATTTCTGGTATATGAATAACATGATGTTTTTCAATGGCAAAAATCAATGAATATTGTAAATGCACAAACAGTAAATTCTCCGCATTGCAAGGTGCAATTCTGAAATTTTTTGCTTTTTCCTGCTCCTCTTAGCATGATAAAGAAGATTCAAAGAGAGTGAGATGCCAGCTCCTTTCATTCAGTCAGTAGCTTCAATCATTTCTGGACGTTTTTCAATGGCAAAAATCAATGAATATTGTAAATGCACAAACAGTAATTTCTCCGCATTGCAAGGTGCAATTCTGAAATTTTTTGCTTTTTCCTGCTCCTCTTAGCATGATAAACAAGATTCAAACAGAGTGAGATGCCAGCTCCTTTCATTCAGTCAGTAGCTTCAATCATTTCTGGACGTTTTTCAATGGCAAAAATCAATGAATATTGTAAATGCACAAACAGTAATTTCTCCGCATTGCAAGGTGCAATTCTGAAATTTTTTGCTTTTTTCTACTAATCTTAGCATGATAAAGAAGATTCAAAGAGAGTGAGATGCCAGCTCCTTTCATTCAGTCAGTAGCTTCAAACATTTCTGGTATATGAATAACATGATGTTTTTCAATGGCAAAAATCAATGAATATTGTAAATGCACAAACAGTAATTTCTCCACATTGCAAGGTGCAATTCTGAAATTTTTTGCTTTTTCCTGCTCCTCTTAGCATGATAAAGAAGATTCAAAGAGAGTGAGATGCCAGCTCCTTTCATTCAGTCAGTAGCTTCAAACATTTCTGGTATATGAATAACATGATGTTTTTCAATGGCAAAAATCAATGAATATTGTAAATGCACAAACAGTAATTTCTCCGCATTGCAAGGTGCAATTCTGAAATTTTTTGCTTTTTCCTGCTCCTCTTAGCATGATAAAGAAGATTCAAAGAGAGTGAGATGCCAGCTCCTTTCATTCAGTCAGTAGCTTCAATCATTTCTGGACGTTTTTCAATGGCAAAAATCAATGAATATTGTAAATGTACAAACAGTAATTTCTCCGCATTGCAAGGTGCAATTCTGAAATTTTTTGCTTTTTCCTGCTCCTCTTAGCAAGATAAACAAGATTCAAAGAGAGTGAGATGCCAGCTCCTTTCATTCAGTCAGTAGCTTCAATCATTTCTGGACGTTTTTCAATGGCAAAAATCAATGAATATTGTAAATGCACAAACAGTAATTTCTCCGCATTGCAAGGTGCAATTCTGAAATTTTTTGCTTTTTCCTGCTCCTCTTAGCATGATAAAGAAGATTCAAAGAGAGTGAGATGCCAGCTCCTTTCATTCAGTCAGTAGCTTCAATCATTTCTGGACGTTTTTCAATGGCAAAAATCAATGAATATTGTAAATGCACAAACAGCAATTTCTCCGCATTGCAAGGTGCAATTCTGAAATTTTTTGCTTTTTCCTGCTCCTCTTAGCATGATAAAGAAGATTCAAAGAGAGTGAGATGCCAGCTCCTTTCATTCAGTAAGTAGCTTCAATAATTTCTGGACGTTTTTCAATGGCAAAAATCAATGAATATTGTAAATGCACAAACAGTAATTTCTCCGCATTGCAAGGTGCAATTCTGAAATTTTTTGCTTTTTCCTGCTCCTCTTAGCATGATAAACAAGATTCAAAGAGAGTGAGATGCCAGCTCCTTTCATTCAGTCAGTAGCTTCAATCATTTCTGGACGTTTTTCAATGGCAAAAATCAATGAATATTGTAAATGCACAAACAGTAATTTCTCCGCATTGCAAGGTGCAATTCTGAAATTTTTTGCTTTTTCCTGCTCCTCTTAGCATGATAAAGAAGATTCAAAGAGAGTGAGATGCCAGCTCCTTTCATTCAGTCAGTAGCTTCAAACATTTCTGGTATATGAATAACATGATATTTTTCAATGGCAAAAATCAATGAATATTGTAAATGCACAAACAGTAATTTCTCCGCATTGAAAGGTGCAATTCTGAAATTTTTTGCTTTTTCCTGCTCCTCTTAGCATGATAAAGAAGATTCAAAGTGAGTGAGATGCCAGCTCCTTTCATTCAGTCAGTAGCTTCAATCATTTCTGGACGTTTTTCAATGGCAAAAATCAATGAATATTGTAAATGCACAAACAGTAATTTCTCCGCATTGCAAGGTGCAATTCTGAAATTTTTTGCTTTTTTCTGCTCCTCTTAGCATGATAAAGAAGATTCAAAGAGAGTGAGATGCCAGCTCCTTTCATTCAGTCAGTAGCTTCAATCATTTCTGGACGTTTTTCGATGGCAAAAATCAATGAATATTGTAAATGCACAAACAGTAATTTCTCCGCATTGCAAGGTGCAATTCTGAAATTTTTTGCTTTTTCCTGCTCCTCTTAGCAAGATAAACAAGATTCAAAGAGAGTGAGATGCCAGCTCCTTTCATTCAGTCAGTAGCTTCAATCATTTCTGGACGTTTTTCAATGGCAAAAATCAATGAATATTGTAAATGCACAAACAGTAATTTCTCCGCATTGCAAGGTGCAATTCTGAAATTTTTTGCTTTTTCCTGCTCCTCTTAGCATGATAAAGAAGATTCAAAGAGAGTGAGATGCCAGCTCCTTTCATTCAGTCAGTAGCTTCAATCATTTCTGGACGTTTTTCAATGGCAAAAATCAATGAATATTGTAAATGCACAAACAGTAATTTCTCCGCATTGCAAGGTGCAATTCTGAAATTTTTTGCTTTTTCCTGCTCCTCTTAGCATGATAAAGAAGATTCAGAGTGAAATGCCAGCTCCTTTCATTCAGTCAGTAGCTTCAATCATTTCTGGACGTTTTTCAATGGCAAAAATCAATGAATATTGTAAATGCACAAACAGTAATTTCTCGGCATTGCAAGGTGCAATTCTGAAATTTTTTGCTTTTTCCTGCTCCTCTTAGCATGATAAAGAAGATTCAAAGAGAGTGAGATGCCAGCTCCTTTCATTCAGTCAGTAGCTTCAATCATTTCTGGACGTTTTTCAATGGCAAAAATCAATGAATATTGTAAATGCACAAACAGTAATTTCTCCACATTGCAAGGTGCAATTCTGAAATTTTTTCTTTTTCCTGCTCCTCTTAGCATGATAAAGAAGATTCAAAGAGAGTGAGATGCCAGCTCCTTTCATTCAGTCAGTAGCTTCAAACATTTCTGGTATATGAATAACATGATGTTTTTCAATGGCAAAAATCAATGAATATTGTAAATGCACAAACAGTAAATTCTCCGCATTGCAAGGTGCAATTCTGAAATTTTTTGCTTTTTCCTGCTCCTCTTAGCATGATAAAGAAGATTCAAAGAGAGTGAGATGCCAGCTCCTTTCATTCAGTCAGTAGCTTCAATCATTTCTGGACGTTTTTCAATGGCAAAAATCAATGAATATTGTAAATGCACAAACAGTAATTTCTCCGCATTGCAAGGTGCAATTCTGAAATTTTTTGCTTTTTCCTGCTCCTCTTAGCATGATAAACAAGATTCAAACAGAGTGAGATGCCAGCTCCTTTCATTCAGTCAGTAGCTTCAATCATTTCTGGACGTTTTTCAATGGCAAAAATCAATGAATATTGTAAATGCACAAACAGTAATTTCTCCGCATTGCAAGGTGCAATTCTGAAATTTTTTGCTTTTTTCTACTAATCTTAGCATGATAAAGAAGATTCAAAGAGAGTGAGATGCCAGCTCCTTTCATTCAGTCAGTAGCTTCAAACATTTCTGGTATATGAATAACATGATGTTTTTCAATGGCAAAAATCAATGAATATTGTAAATGCACAAACAGTAATTTCTCCACATTGCAAGGTGCAATTCTGAAATTTTTTGCTTTTTCCTGCTCCTCTTAGCATGATAAAGAAGATTCAAAGAGAGTGAGATGCCAGCTCCTTTCATTCAGTCAGTAGCTTCAAACATTTCTGGTATATGAATAACATGATGTTTTTCAATGGCAAAAATCAATGAATATTGTAAATGCACAAACAGTAATTTCTCCGCATTGCAAGGTGCAATTCTGAAATTTTTTGCTTTTTCCTGCTCCTCTTAGCATGATAAAGAAGATTCAAAGAGAGTGAGATGCCAGCTCCTTTCATTCAGTCAGTAGCTTCAATCATTTCTGGACGTTTTTCAATGGCAAAAATCAATGAATATTGTAAATGTACAAACAGTAATTTCTCCGCATTGCAAGGTGCAATTCTGAAATTTTTTGCTTTTTCCTGCTCCTCTTAGCAAGATAAACAAGATTCAAAGAGAGTGAGATGCCAGCTCCTTTCATTCAGTCAGTAGCTTCAATCATTTCTGGACGTTTTTCAATGGCAAAAATCAATGAATATTGTAAATGCACAAACAGTAATTTCTCCGCATTGCAAGGTGCAATTCTGAAATTTTTTGCTTTTTCCTGCTCCTCTTAGCATGATAAAGAAGATTCAAAGAGAGTGAGATGCCAGCTCCTTTCATTCAGTCAGTAGCTTCAATCATTTCTGGACGTTTTTCAATGGCAAAAATCAATGAATATTGTAAATGCACAAACAGCAATTTCTCCGCATTGCAAGGTGCAATTCTGAAATTTTTTGCTTTTTCCTGCTCCTCTTAGCATGATAAAGAAGATTCAAAGAGAGTGAGATGCCAGCTCCTTTCATTCAGTAAGTAGCTTCAATCATTTCTGGACGTTTTTCAATGGCAAAAATCAATGAATATTGTAAATGCACAAACAGTAATTTCTCCGCATTGCAAGGTGCAATTCTGAAATTTTTTGCTTTTTCCTGCTCCTCTTAGCATGATAAACAAGATTCAAAGAGAGTGAGATGCCAGCTCCTTTCATTCAGTCAGTAGCTTCAATCATTTCTGGACGTTTTTCAATGGCAAAAATCAATGAATATTGTAAATGCACAAACAGTAATTTCTCCGCATTGCAAGGTGCAATTCTGAAATTTTTTGCTTTTTCCTGCTCCTCTTAGCATGATAAAGAAGATTCAAAGAGAGTGAGATGCCAGCTCCTTTCATTCAGTCAGTAGCTTCAAACATTTCTGGTATATGAATAACATGATATTTTTCAATGGCAAAAATCAATGAATATTGTAAATGCACAAACAGTAATTTCTCCGCATTGAAAGGTGCAATTCTGAAATTTTTTGCTTTTTCCTGCTCCTCTTAGCATGATAAAGAAGATTCAAAGTGAGTGAGATGCCAGCTCCTTTCATTCAGTCAGTAGCTTCAATCATTTCTGGACGTTTTTCAATGGCAAAAATCAATGAATATTGTAAATGCACAAACAGTAATTTCTCCGCATTGCAAGGTGCAATTCTGAAATTTTTTGCTTTTTTCTGCTCCTCTTAGCATGATAAAGAAGATTCAAAGAGAGTGAGATGCCAGCTCCTTTCATTCAGTCAGTAGCTTCAAACATTTCTGGTATATGAATAACATGATGTTTTTCAATGGCAAAAATCAATGAATATTGTAAATGCACAAACAGTAATTTCTCCGCATTGCAAGGTGCAATTCTGAAATTTTTTGCTTTTTCCTGCTCCTCTTAGCATGATAAAGAAGATTCAAAGAGAGTGAGATGCCAGCTCCTTTCATTCAGTCAGTAGCTTCAATCATTTCTGGACGTTTTTCAATGGCAAAAATCATTGAATATTGTAAATGCACAAACAGTAATTTCTCCGCATTGCAAGGTGCAATTCTGAAATTTTTTGCTTTTTCCTGCTCCTCTTAGCATGATAAAGAAGATTCAAAGAGAGTGAGATGCCAGCTCCTTTCATTCAGTCAGTAGCTTCAATCATTTCTGGTATATGAATAACATGATGTTTTTCAATGGCAAAAATCAATGAACATTGTAAATGCACAAACAGTAATTTCTCCGCATTGCAAGGTGCAATTCTGAAATTTTTTGCTTTTTCCTGCTCCTCTAAGCATGATAAAGAAGATTCAAAGAGAGTGAGATGCCAGCTCCTTTCATTCAGTCAGTAGCTTCAATCATTTCTGGACGTTTTTCAATGGCAAAAATCAATGAATATTGTAAATGCACAAACAGTAATTTCTCCGCATTGCAAGGTGCAATTCTGAAATTTTTTGCTTTTTCCTGCTCCTCTTAGCATGATAAACAAGATTCGAAGAGAGTGAGATGCCAGCTCGTTTCATTCAGTCAGTAGCTTCAATCATTTCTGGACGTTTTTCAATGGCAAAAATCAATGAATATTGTAAATGCACAAACAGTAATTTCTCCGCATTGCAAGGTGCAATTCTGAAATTTTTTGCTTTTTTCTGCTCCTCTTAGCATGATAAAGAAGATTCAAAGAGAGTGAGATGCCAGCTCCTTTCATTCAGTCAGTAGCTTCAAACATTTCTGGTATATGAATAACATGATGTTTTTCAATGGCAAAACTCAATGAATATTGTAAATGCACAAACAGTAATTTCTCCGCATTGCAAGGTGCAATTCTGAAATTTTTTGCTTTTTCCTGCTCCTCTTAGCATGATAAAGAAGATTCAAAGAGAGTGAGATGCCAGCTCCTTTCATTCAGTTAGTAGCTTCAATCATTTCTGGACGTTTTTCAATGGCAAAAATCAATGAATATTGTAAATGCACAAACAGTAATTTCTCCGCATTGCAAGGTGCAATTCTGAAATTTTTTGCTTTTTCCTGCTCCTCTTAGCATGATAAAGAAGATTCAAAGAGAGTGAGATGCCAGCTCCTTTCATTCAGTCAGTAGCTTCAATCATTTCTGGACGTTTTTCAATGGCAAAAATCAATGAATATTGTAAATGCACAAACAGTAATTTCTCCGCATTGCAAGGTGCAATTCTGAAATTTTTTGCTTTTTCCTGCTCCTCTTAGCATGATAAAGAAGATTCAGAGTGAAATGCCAGCTCCTTTCATTCAGTCAGTAGCTTCAATCATTTCTGGACATTTTTCAATGGCAAAAATCAATGAATATTGTAAATGCACAAACAGTAATTTCTCGGCATTGCAAGGTGCAATTCTGAAATTTTTTGCTTTTTCCTGCTCCTCTTAGCATGATAAAGAAGATTCAAAGAGAGTGAGATGCCAGCTCCTTTCATTCAGTCAGTAGCTTCAATCATTTCTGGACGTTTTTCAATGGCAAAAATCAATGAATATTGTAAATGCACAAACAGTAATTTCTCCGCATTGCAAGGTGCAATTCTGAAATTTTTTGCTTTTTCCTGCTCCTCTTAGCATGATAAAGAAGATTCAAAGAGAGTGAGATGCCAGCTCCTTTCATTCAGTCAGTAGCTTCAAACATTTCTGGTATATGAATAACATGATGTTTTTCAATGGCAAAAATCAATGAATATTGTAAATGCACAAACAGTAATTTCTCCGCATTGCAAGGTGCAATTCTGAAATTTTTTGCTTTTTCCTGCTACTCTTAGCATGATAAAGAAGATTCAAAGAGAGTGAGATGCCAGCTCCTTTCATTCAGTAAGTAGCTTCAATCATTTCTGGACGTTTTTCAATGGCAAAAATCAATGAATATTGTAAATGCACAAACAGTAATTTCTCCGCATTGCAAGGTGCAATTCTGAAATTTTTTGCTTTTTCCTGCTCCTCTTAGCATGATAAACAAGATTCAAAGAGAGTGAGATGCCAGCTCGTTTCATTCAGTCAGTAGCTTCAATCATTTCTGGACGTTTTTCAATGGCAAAAATCAATGAATATTGTAAATGCACAAACAGTAATTTCTCCGCATTGCAAGGTGCAATTCTGAAATTTTTTGCTTTTTTCTGCTCCTCTTAGCATGATAAAGAAGATTCAAAGAGAGTGAGATGCCAGCTCCTTTCATTCAGTCAGTAGCTTCAAACATTTCTGGTATATGAATAACATGATGTTTTTCAATGGCAAAAATCAATGAATATTGTAAATGCACAAACAGTAATTTCTCCGCATTGCAAGGTGCAATTCTGAAATTTTTTGCTTTTTCCTGCTCCTCTTAGCATGATAAAGAAGATTCAAAGAGAGTGAGATGCCAGCTCCTTTCATTCAGTTAGTAGCTTCAATCATTTCTGGACGTTTTTCAATGGCAAAAATCAATGAATATTGTAAATGCACAAACAGTAATTTCTCCGCATTGCAAGGTGCAATTCTGAAATTTTTTGCTTTTTCCTGCTCCTCTTAGCAAGATAAACAAGATTCAAAGAGAGTGAGATGCCAGCTCCTTTCATTCAGTCAGTAGCTTCAATCATTTCTGGACGTTTTTCAATGGCAAAAATCAATGAATATTGTAAATGCACAAACAGTAATTTCTCCGCATTGCAAGGTGCAATTCTGAAATTTTTTGCTTTTTCCTGCTCCTCTTAGCATGATAAAGAAGATTCAAAGAGAGTGAGATGCCAGCTCCTTTCATTCAGTCAGTAGCTTCAATCATTTCTGGACGTTTTTCAATGGCAAAAATCAATGAATATTGTAAATGCACAAACAGTAATTTCTCTGCATTGCAAGGTGCAATTCTGAAATTTTTTGCTTTTTCCTGCTCCTCTTAGCATGATAAAGAAGATTCAGAGTGAAATGCCAGCTCCTTTCATTCAGTCAGTAGCTTCAATCATTTCTGGACGTTTTTCAATGGCAAAAATCAATGAATATTGTAAATGCACAAACAGTAATTTCTCGGCATTGCAAGGTGCAATTCTGAAATTTTTTGCTTTTTCCTGCTCCTCTTAGCATGATAAAGAAGATTCAAAGAGAGTGAGATGCCAGCTCCTTTCATTCAGTCAGTAGCTTCAATCATTTCTGGACGTTTTTCAATGGCAAAAATCAATGAATATTGTAAATGCACAAACAGTAATTTCTCCGCATTGCAAGGTGCAATTCTGAAATTTTTTGCTTTTTCCTGCTCCTCTTAGCATGATAAAGAAGATTCAAAGAGAGTGAGATGCCAGCTCCTTTCATTCAGTCAGTAGCTTCAAACATTTCTGGTATATGAATAACATGATGTTTTTCAATGGCAAAAATCAATGAATATTGTAAATGCACAAACAGTAATTTCTCCGCATTGCAAGGTGCAATTCTGAAATTTTTTGCTTTTTCCTGCTACTCTTAGCATGATAAAGAAGATTCAAAGAGAGTGAGATGCCAGCTCCTTTCATTCAGTAAGTAGCTTCAATCATTTCTGGACGTTTTTCAATGGCAAAAATCAATGAATATTGTAAATGCACAAACAGTAATTTCTCCGCATTGCAAGGTGCAATTCTGAAATTTTTTGCTTTTTCCTGCTCCTCTTAGCATGATAAACAAGATTCAAAGAGAGTGAGATGCCAGCTCCTTTCATTCAGTCAGTAGCTTCAAACATTTCTGGTATATGAATAACATGATATTTTTCAATGGCAAAAATCAATGAATATTGTAAATGCACAAACAGTAATTTCTCCGCATTGAAAGGTGCAATTCTGAAATTTTTTGCTTTTTCCTGCTCCTCTTAGCATGATAAAGAAGATTCAAAGAGAGTGAGATGCCAGCTCCTTTCATTCAGTAAGTAGCTTCAATCATTTCTGGACGTTTTTCAATGGCAAAAATCAATGAATATTGTAAATGCACAAACAGTAATTTCTCCGCATTGCAAGGTGCAATTCTGAAATTTTTTGCTTTTTCCTGCTCCTCTTAGCATGATAAACAAGATTCAAAGAGAGTGAGATGCCAGCTCCTTTCATTCAGTCAGTAGCTTCAATCATTTCTGGACGTTTTTCAATGGCAAAAATCAATGAATATTGTAAATGCACAAACATTAATTTCTCCGCATTGCAAGGTGCAATTCTGAAATTTTTTGCTTTTTCCTGCTCCTCTTAGCTTGATAAAGAAGATTCAAAGAGAGTGAGATGCCAGCTCCTTTCATTCAGTCAGTAGCTTCAAACATTTCTGGTATATGAATAACATGATATTTTTCAATGGCAAAAATCAATGAATATTGTAAATGCACAAACAGTAATTTCTCCGCATTGAAAGGTGCAATTCTGAAATTTTTTGCTTTTTCCTGCTCCTCTTAGCATGATAAAGAAGATTCAAAGAGAGTGAGATGCCAGCTCCTTTCATTCAGTCAGTAGCTTCAATCATTTCTGGACGTTTTTCAATGGCAAAAATCATTGAATATTGTAAATGCACAAACAGTAATTTCTCCGCATTGCAAGGTGCAATTCTGAAATTTTTTGCTTTTTCCTGCTCCTCTTAGCATGATAAAGAAGATTCAAAGAGAGTGAGATGCCAGCTCCTTTCATTCAGTCAGTAGCTTCAATCATTTCTGGTATATGAATAACATGATGTTTTTCAATGGCAAAAATCAATGAACATTGTAAATGCACAAACAGTAATTTCTCCGCATTGCAAGGTGCAATTCTGAAATTTTTTGCTTTTTCCTGCTCCTCTAAGCATGATAAAGAAGATTCAAAGAGAGTGAGATGCCAGCTCCTTTCATTCAGTCAGTAGCTTCAATCATTTCTGGACGTTTTTCAATGGCAAAAATCAATGAATATTGTAAATGCACAAACAGTAATTTCTCCGCATTGCAAGGTGCAATTCTGAAATTTTTTGCTTTTTCCTGCTCCTCTTAGCATGATAAACAAGATTCAAAGAGAGTGAGATGCCAGCTCGTTTCATTCAGTCAGTAGCTTCAATCATTTCTGGACGTTTTTCAATGGCAAAAATCAATGAATATTGTAAATGCACAAACAGTAATTTCTCCGCATTGCAAGGTGCAATTCTGAAATTTTTTGCTTTTTTCTGCTCCTCTTAGCATGATAAAGAAGATTCAAAGAGAGTGAGATGCCAGCTCCTTTCATTCAGTCAGTAGCTTCAAACATTTCTGGTATATGAATAACATGATGTTTTTCAATGGCAAAAATCAATGAATATTGTAAATGCACAAACAGTAATTTCTCCGCATTGCAAGGTGCAATTCTGAAATTTTTTGCTTTTTCCTGCTCCTCTTAGCATGATAAAGAAGATTCAAAGAGAGTGAGATGCCAGCTCCTTTCATTCAGTCAGTAGCTTCAATCATTTCTGGACGTTTTTCAATGGCAAAAATCAATGAATATTGTAAATGCACAAACAGTAATTTCTCCGCATTGCAAGGTGCAATTCTGAAATTTTTTGCTTTTTCCTGCTCCTCTTAGCAAGATAAACAAGATTCAAAGAGAGTGAGATGCCAGCTCCTTTCATTCAGTCAGTAGCTTCAATCATTTCTGGACGTTTTTCAATGGCAAAAATCAATGAATATTGTAAATGCACAAACAGTAATTTCTCCGCATTGCAAGGTGCAATTCTGAAATTTTTTGCTTTTTCCTGCTCCTCTTAGCATGATAAAGAAGATTCAAAGAGAGTGAGATGCCAGCTCCTTTCATTCAGTCAGTAGCTTCAATCATTTCTGGACGTTTTTCAATGGCAAAAATCAATGAATATTGTAAATGCACAAACAGTAATTTCTCCGCATTGCAAGGTGCAATTCTGAAATTTTTTGCTTTTTCCTGCTCCTCTTAGCATGATAAAGAAGATTCAAAGAGAGTGAAATGCCAGCTCCTTTCATTGTCAGTAGCTTCAATCATTTCTGGACGTTTTTCAATGGCAAAAATCAATGAATATTGTAAATGCACAAACAGTAATTTCTCCGCATTGCAAGGTGCAATTCTGAAATTTTTTGCTTTTTCCTGCTCCTCTTAGCATGATAAAGAAGATTCAAAGAGAGTGAGATGCCAGCTCCTTTCATTCAGTCAGTAGCTTCAAACATTTCTGGTATATGAATAACATGTTTTTCAATGGCAAAAATCAATGAATATTGTAAATGCACAAACAGTAATTTCTCCGCATTGCAAGGTGCAATTCTGAAATTTTTTGCTTTTTCCTGCTCCTCTTAGCATGATAAAGAAGATTCAAAGAGAGTGAGATGCCAGCTCCTTTCATTCAGTCAGTAGCTTCAATCATTTCTGGACGTTTTTCAATGGCAAAAATCATTGAATATTGTAAATGCACAAACAGTAATTTCTCCGCATTGCAAGGTGCAATTCTGAAATTTTTTGCTTTTTCCTGCTCCTCTTAGCATGATAAAGAAGATTCAAATAGAGTGAGATGCCAGCTCCTTTCATTCAGTCAGTAGCTTCAATCATTTCTGGTATATGAATAACATGATGTTTTTCAATGGCAAAAATCAATGAATATTGTAAATGCACAAACAGTAATTTCTCCGCATTGCAAGGTGCAATTCTGAAATTTTTTGCTTTTTCCTGCTCCTCTAAGCATGATAAAGAAGATTCAAGGAGAGTGAGATGCCAGCTCCTTTCATTCAGTCAGTAGCTTCAATCATTTCTGGACGTTTTTCAATGGCAAAAATCAATGAATATTGTAAATGCACAAACAGTAATTTCTCCGCATTGCAAGGTGCAATTCTGAAATTTTTTGCTTTTTCCTGCTCCTCTTAGCATGATAAACAAGATTCAAAGAGAGTGATATGCCAGCTCCTTTCATTCAGTCAGTAGCTTCAATCATTTCTGGACGTTTTTCAATGGCAAAAATCAATGAATATTGTAAATGCACAAACAGTAATTTCTCCGCATTGCAAGGTGCAATTCTGAAATTTTTTGCTTTTTCCTGCTCCTCTTAGCATGATAAAGAAGATTCAAAGAGAGTCAGATGCCAGCTCCTTTCATTCAGTCAGTAGCTTCAAACATTTCTGGTATATGAATAACATGATGTTTTTCAATGGCAAAAATCACTGAATATTGTAAATGCACAAACAGTAATTTCTCCGCATTGCAAGGTGCAATTCTGAAATTTTTTGCTTTTTCCTGCTCCTCTTAGCATGATAAAGAAGATTCAAAGAGAGTGAGATGCCAGCTCCTTTCATTCAGTAAGTAGCTTCAATCATTTCTGGACGTTTTTCAATGGCAAAAATCAATGAATATTGTAAATGCACAAACAGTAATTTCTCCGCATTGCAAGGTGCAATTCTGAAATTTTTTGCTTTTTCCTGCTCCTCTTAGCATGATAAACAAGATTCAAAGAGAGTGAGATGCCAGCTCCTTTCATTCAGTCAGTAGCTTCAATCATTTCTGGACGTTTTTCAATGGCAAAAATCAATGAATATTGTAAATGCACAAACAGTAATTTCTCCGCATTGCAAGGTGCAATTCTGAAATTTTTTGCTTTTTCCTGCTCCTCTTAGCATGATAAAGAAGATTCAAAGTGAGTGAGATGCCAGCTCCTTTCATTCAGTCAGTAACTTCAATCATTTCTGGACGTTTTTCAATGGCAAAAATCAATGAATATTGTAAATGCACAAACAGTAATTTCTCCGCATTGCAAGGTGCAATTCTGAAATTTTTTGCTTTTTTCTGCTCCTCTTAGCATGATAAAGAAGATTCAAAGAGAGTGAGATGCCAGCTCCTTTCATTCAGTCAGTAGCTTCAAACATTTCTGGTATATGAATAACATGATGTTTTTCAAAGGCAAAAATCAATGAATATTGTAAATGCACAAACAGTAATTTCTCCGCATTGCAAGGTGCAATTCTGAAATTTTTTGCTTTTTCCTGCTCCTCTTAGCATGATAAAGAAGATTCAAAGAGAGTGAGATGCCAGCTCCTTTCATTCAGTCAGTAGCTTCAATCATTTCTGGACGTTTTTCAATGGCAAAAATCATTGAATATTGTAAATGCACAAACAGTAATTTCTCCGCATTGCAAGGTGGAATTCTGAAATTTTTTGCTTTTTCCTGCTCCTCTTAGCATGATAAAGAAGATTCAAAGAGAGTGAGATGCCAGCTCCTTTCATTCAGTCAGTAGCTTCAATCATTTCTGGTATATGAATAACATGATGTTTTTCAATGGCAAAAATCAATGAACATTGTAAATGCACAAACAGTAATTTCTCCGCATTGCAAGGTGCAATTCTGAAATTTTTTGCTTTTTCCTGCTCCTCTAAGCATGATAAAGAAGATTCAAAGAGAGTGAGATGCCAGCTCCTTTCATTCAGTCAGTAGCTTCAATCATTTCTGGACGTTTTTCAATGGCAAAAATCAATGAATATTGTAAATGCACAAACAGTAATTTCTCCGCATTGCAAGGTGCAATTCTGAAATTTTTTGCTTTTTCCTGCTCCTCTTAGCATGATAAACAAGATTCAAAGAGAGTGAGATGCCAGCTCCTTTCATTCAGTCAGTAGCTTCAATCATTTCTGGACGTTTTTCAATGGCAAAAATCAATGAATATTGTAAATGCACAAACAGTAATTTCTCCGCATTGCAAGGTGCAATTCTGAAATTTTTTGCTTTTTCCTGCTCCTCTTAGCATGATAAAGAAGATTCAAAGAGAGTGAGATGCCAGCTCCTTTCATTCAGTCAGTAGCTTCAAACATTTCTGGTATATGAATAACATGATGTTTTTCAATGGCAAAAATCACTGAATACTGTAAATGCACAAACAGTAATTTCTCCGCATTGCAAGGTGCAATTCTGAAATTTTTTGCTTTTTCCTGCTCCTCTTAGCATGATAAAGAAGATTCAAAGAGAGTGAGATGCCAGCTCCTTTCATTCAGTAAGTAGCTTCAATCATTTCTGGACGTTTTTCAATGGCAAAAATCAATGAATATTGTAAATGCACAAACAGTAATTTCTCCGCATTGCAAGGTGCAATTCTGAAATTTTTTGCTTTTTCCTGCTCCTCTTAGCATGATAAACAAGATTCAAAGAGAGTGAGATGCCAGCTCCTTTCATTCAGTCAGTAGCTTCAATCATTTCTGGACGTTTTTCAATGGCAAAAATCAATGAATATTGTAAATGCACAAACAGTAATTTCTCCGCATTGCAAGGTGCAATTCTGAAATTTTTTGCTTTTTCCTGCTCCTCTTAGCATGATAAAGAAGATTCAAAGAGAGTGAGATGCCAGCTCCTTTCATTCAGTCAGTAGCTTCAATCATTTCTGGTATATGAATAACATGATGTTTTTCAATGGCAAAAATCAATGAACATTGTAAATGCACAAACAGTAATTTCTCCGCATTGCAAGGTGCAATTCTGAAATTTTTTGCTTTTTCCTGCTCCTCTAAGCATGATAAAGAAGATTCAAAGAGAGTGAGATGCCAGCTCCTTTCATTCAGTCAGTAGCTTCAATCATTTCTGGACGTTTTTCAATGGCAAAAATCAATGAATATTGTAAATGCACAAACAGTAATTTCTCCGCATTGCAAGGTGCAATTCTGAAATTTTTTGCTTTTTCCTGCTCCTCTTAGCATGATAAACAAGATTCAAAGAGAGTGAGATGCCAGCTCCTTTCATTCAGTCAGTAGCTTCAATCATTTCTGGACGTTTTTCAATGGCAAAAATCAATGAATATTGTAAATGCACAAACAGTAATTTCTCCGCATTGCAAGGTGCAATTCTGAAATTTTTTGCTTTTTCCTGCTCCTCTTAGCATGATAAAGAAGATTCAAAGAGAGTGAGATGCCAGCTCCTTTCATTCAGTCAGTAGCTTCAAACATTTCTGGTATATGAATAACATGATGTTTTTCAATGGCAAAAATCACTGAATATTGTAAATGCACAAACAGTAATTTCTCCGCATTGCAAGGTGCAATTCTGAAATTTTTTGCTTTTTCCTGCTCCTCTTAGCATGATAAAGAAGATTCAAAGAGAGTGAGATGCCAGCTCCTTTCATTCAGTAAGTAGCTTCAATCATTTCTGGACGTTTTTCAATGGCAAAAATCAATGAATATTGTAAATGCACAAACAGTAATTTCTCCGCATTGCAAGGTGCAATTCTGAAATTTTTTGCTTTTTCCTGCTCCTCTTAGCATGATAAACAAGATTCAAAGAGAGTGAGATGCCAGCTCCTTTCATTCAGTCAGTAGCTTCAATAATTTCTGGACGTTTTTCAATGGCAAAAATCAATGAATATTGTAAATGCACAAACAGTAATTTCTCCGCATTGCAAGGTGCAATACTGAAATTTTTTGCTTTTTCCTGCTCCTCTTAGCATGATAAAGAAGATTCAAAGAGAGTGAGATGCCAGCTCCTTTCATTCAGTCAGTAGCTTCAAACATTTCTGGTATATGAATAACATGATATTTTTCAATGCCAAAAATCAATGAATATTGTAAATGCACAAACAGTAATTTCTCCGCATTGAAAGGTGCAATTCTGAAATTTTTTGCTTTTTCCTGCTCCTCTTAGCATGATAAAGAAGATTCAAAGGGAGTGAGATGCCAGCTCCTTTCATTCAGTCAGTAGCTTCAATCATTTCTGGACGTTTTTCAATGGCAAAAATCAATGAATATTGTAAATGCACAAACAGTAATTTCTCCGCATTGCAAGGTGCAATTCTGAAATTTTTTGCTTTTTTCTGCTCCTCTTAGCATGATAAAGAAGATTCAAAGAGAGTGAGATGCCAGCTCCTTTCATTCAGTCAGTAGCTTCAAACATTTCTGGTATATGAATAACATGATGTTTTTCAATGTCAAAAATCAATGAATATTGTAAATGCACAAACAGTAATTTCTCCGCATTGCAAGGTGCAATTCTGAAATTTTTTGCTTTTTCCTGCTCCTCTTAGCATGATAAAGAAGATTCAAAGAGAGTGAGATGCCAGCTCCTTTCATTCAGTCAGTAGCTTCAATCATTTCTGGACGTTTTTCAATGGCAAAAATCATTGAATATTGTAAATGCACAAACAGTAATTTCTCCGCATTGCAAGGTGCAATTCTGAAATTTTTTGCTTTTTTCTGCTCCTCTTAGCATGATAAAGAAGATTCAAAGAGAGTGAGATGCCAGCTCCTTTCATTCAGTCAGTAGCTTCAAACATTTCTGGTATATGAATAACATGATGTTTTTCAATGGCAAAAATCAATGAATATTGTAAATGCACAAACAGTAATTTCTCCGCATTGCAAGGTGCAATTCTGAAATTTTTTGCTTTTTCCTGCTCCTCTTAGCATGATAAAGAAGATTCAAAGAGAGTGAGACGCCAGCTCCTTTCATTCAGTCAGTAGCTTCAATCATTTCTGGACGTTTTTCAATGGCAAAAATCATTGAATATTGTAAATGCACAAACAGTAATTTCTCCGCATTGCAAGGTGGAATTCTGAAATTTTTTGCTTTTTCCTGCTCCTCTTAGCAAGATAAAGAAGATTCAAAGAGAGTGAGATGCCAGCTCCTTTCATTCAGTCAGTAGCTTCAATCATTTCTGGTATATGAATAACATGATGTTTTTCAATGGCAAAAATCAATGAACATTGTAAATGCACAAACAGTAATTTCTCCGCATTGCAAGGTGCAATTCTGAAATTTTTTGCTTTTTCCTGCTCCTCTAAGCATGATAAAGAAGATTCAAAGAGAGTGAGATGCCAGCTCCTTTCATTCAGTCAGTAGCTTCAATCATTTCTGGACGTTTTTCAATGGCAAAAATCAATGAATATTGTAAATGCACAAACAGTAATTTCTCCGCATTGCAAGGTGCAATTCTGAAATTTTTTGCTTTTTCCTGCTCCTCTTAGCATGATAAACAAGATTCAAAGAGAGTGAGATGCCAGCTCCTTTCATTCAGTCAGTAGCTTCAATCATTTCTGGACGTTTTTCAATGGCAAAAATCAATGAATATTGTAAATGCACAAACAGTAATTTCTCCGCATTGCAAGGTGCAATTCTGAAATTTTTTGCTTTTTCCTGCTCCTCTTAGCATGATAAAGAAGATTCAAAGAGAGTGAGATGCCAGCTCCTTTCATTCAGTCAGTAGCTTCAAACATTTCTGGTATATGAATAACATGATGTTTTTCAATGGCAAAAATCACTGAATATTGTAAATGCACAAACAGTAATTTCTCCGCATTGCAAGGTGCAATTCTGAAATTTTTTGCTTTTTCCTGCTCCTCTTAGCATGATAAAGAAGATTCAAAGAGAGTGAGATGCCAGCTCCTTTCATTCAGTAAGTAGCTTCAATCATTTCTGGACGTTTTTCAATGGCAAAAATCAATGAATATTGTAAATGCACAAACAGTAATTTCTCCGCATTGCAAGGTGCAATTCTGAAATTTTTTGCTTTTTCCTGCTCCTCTAAGCATGATAAAGAAGATTCAAAGAGAGTGAGATGCCAGCTCCTTTCATTCAGTCAGTAGCTTCAATCATTTCTGGACGTTTTTCAATGGCAAAAATCAATGAATATTGTAAATGCACAAACAGTAATTTCTCCGCATTGCAAGGTGCAATTCTGAAATTTTTTGCTTTTTCCTGCTCCTCTTAGCATGATAAAGAAGATTCAAAGAGAGTGAGATGCCAGCTCCTTTCATTCAGTCAGTAGCTTCAAACATTTCTGGTATATGAATAACATGATGTTTTTCAATGGCAAAAATCAATGAACATTGTAAATGCACAAACAGTAATTTCTCCGCATTGCAAGGTGCAATTCTGAAATTTTTTGCTTTTTCCTGCTCCTCTAAGCATGATAAAGAAGATTCAAAGAGAGTGAGATGCCAGCTCCTTTCATTCAGTCAGTAGCTTCAATCATTTCTGGACGTTTTTCAATGGCAAAAATCAATGAATATTGTAAATGCACAAACAGTAATTTCTCCGCATTGCAAGGTGCAATTCTGAAATTTTTTGCTTTTTCCTGCTCCTCTTAGCATGATAAACAAGATTCAAAGAGAGTGAGATGCCAGCTCCTTTCATTCAGTCAGTAGCTTCAATCATTTCTGGACGTTTTTCAATGGCAAAAATCAATGAATATTGTAAATGCACAAACAGTAATTTCTCCGCATTGCAAGGTGCAATTCTGAAATTTTTTGCTTTTTCCTGCTCCTCTTAGCATGATAAAGAAGATTCAAAGAGAGTGAGATGCCAGCTCCTTTCATTCAGTCAGTAGCTTCAAACATTTCTGGTATATGAATAACATGATGTTTTTCAATGGCAAAAATCACTGAATATTGTAAATGCACAAACAGTAATTTCTCCGCATTGCAAGGTGCAATTCTGAAATTTTTTGCTTTTTCCTGCTCCTCTTAGCATGATAAAGAAGATTCAAAGAGAGTGAGATGCCAGCTCCTTTCATTCAGTAAGTAGCTTCAATCATTTCTGGACGTTTTTCAATGGCAAAAATCAATGAATATTGTAAATGCACAAACAGTAATTTCTCCGCATTGCAAGGTGCAATTCTGAAATTTTTTGCTTTTTCCTGCTCCTCTTAGCATGATAAACAAGATTCAAAGAGAGTGAGATGCCAGCTCCTTTCATTCAGTCAGTAGCTTCAATCATTTCTGGACGTTTTTCAATGGCAAAAATCAATGAATATTGTAAATGCACAAACAGTAATTTCTCCGCATTGCAAGGTGCAATTCTGAAATTTTTTGCTTTTTCCTGCTCCTCTTAGCATGATAAAGAAGATTCAAAGAGACTGAGATGCCAGCTCCTTTCATTCAGTCAGTAGCTTCAATCATTTCTGGTATATGAATAACATGATGTTTTTCAATGGCAAAAATCAATGAACATTGTAAATGCACAAACAGTAATTTCTCCGCATTGCAAGGTGCAATTCTGAAATTTTTTGCTTTTTCCTGCTCCTCTAAGCATGATAAAGAAGATTCAAAGAGAGTGAGATGCCAGCTCCTTTCATTCAGTCAGTAGCTTCAATCATTTCTGGACGTTTTTCAATGGCAAAAATCAATGAATATTGTAAATGCACAAACAGTAATTTCTCCGCATTGCAAGGTGCAATTCTGAAATTTTTTGCTTTTTCCTGCTCCTCTTAGCATGATAAACAAGATTCAAAGAGAGTGAGATGCCAGCTCCTTTCATTCAGTCAGTAGCTTCAATCATTTCTGGACGTTTTTCAATGGCAAAAATCAATGAATATTGTAAATGCACAAACAGTAATTTCTCCGCATTGCAAGGTGCAATTCTGAAATTTTTTGCTTTTTCCTGCTCCTCTTAGCATGATAAAGAAGATTCAAAGAGAGTGAGATGCCAGCTCCTTTCATTCAGTCAGTAGCTTCAAACATTTCTTTTATATGAATAACATGATGTTTTTCAATGGCAAAAATCACTGAATATTGTAAATGCACAAACAGTAATTTCTCCGCATTGCAAGGTGCAATTCTGAAATTTTTTGCTTTTTCCTGCTCCTCTTAGCATGATAAAGAAGATTCAAAGAGAGTGAGATGCCAGCTCCTTTCATTCAGTAAGTAGCTTCAATCATTTCTGGACGTTTTTCAATGGCAAAAATCAATGAATATTGTAAATGCACAAACAGTAATTTCTCCGCATTGCAAGGTGCAATTCTGAAATTTTTTGCTTTTTCCTGCTCCTCTTAGCATGATAAACAAGATTCAAAGAGAGTGAGATGCCAGCTCCTTTCATTCAGTCAGTAGCTTCAATCATTTCTGGACGTTTTTCAATGGCAAAAATCAATGAATATTGTAAATGCACAAACAGTAATTTCTCCGCATTGCAAGGTGCAATTCTGAAATTTTTTGCTTTTTCCTGCTCCTCTTAGCATGATAAAGAAGATTCAAAGAGAGTGAGATGCCAGCTCCTTTCATTCAGTCAGTAGCTTCAAACATTTCTGGTATATGAATAACATGATATTTTTCAATGGCAAAAATCAATGAATATTGTAAATGCACAAACAGTAATTTCTCCGCATTGAAAGGTGCAATTCTGAAATTTTTTGCTTTTTCCTGCTCCTCTTAGCATGATAAAGAAGATTCAAAGTGAGTGAGATGCCAGCTCCTTTCATTCAGTCAGTAGCTTCAATCATTTCTGGACGTTTTTCAATGGCAAAAATCAATGAATATTGTAAATGCACAAACAGTAATTTCTCCGCATTGCAAGGTGCAATTCTGAAATTTTTTGCTTTTTTCTGCTCCTCTTAGCATGATAAAGAAGATTCAAAGAGAGTGAAATGCCAGCTCCTTTCATTCAGTCAGTAGCTTCAAACATTTCTGGTATATGAATAACATGATGTTTTTCAATGGCAAAAATCAATGAATATTGTAAATGCACAAACAGTAATTTCTCCGCATTGCAAGGTGCAATTCTGAAATTTTTTGCTTTTTCCTGCTCCTCTTAGCATGATAAAGAAGATTCAAAGAGAGTGAGATGCCAGCTCCTTTCATTCAGTCAGTAGCTTCAATCATTTCTGCACGTTTTTCAATGGCAAAAATCATTGAATATTGTAAATGCACAAACAGTAATTTCTCCGCATTGCAAGGTGCAATTCTGAAATTTTTTGCTTTTTTCTGCTCCTCTTAGCATGATAAAGAAGATTCAAAGAGAGTGAGATGCCAGCTCCTTTCATTCAGTCAGTAGCTTCAAACATTTCTGGTATATGAATAACATGATGTTTTTCAATGGCAAAAATCAATGAATATTGTAAATGCACAAACAGTAATTTCTCCGCATTGCAAGGTGCAATTCTGAAATTTCTTGCTTTTTCCTGCTCCTCTTAGCATGATAAAGAAGATTCAAAGAGAGTGAGATGCCAGCTCCTTTCATTCAGTCAGTAGCTTCAATCATTTCTGGACGTTTTTCAATGGCAAAAATCATTGAATATTGTAAATGCACAAACAGTAATTTCTCCGCATTGCAAGGTGGAATTCTGAAATTTTTTGCTTTTTCCTGCTCCTCTTAGCAAGATAAAGAAGATTCAAAGAGAGTGAGATGCCAGCTCCTTTCATTCAGTCAGTAGCTTCAATCATTTCTGGTATATGAATAACATGATGTTTTTCAATGGCAAAAATCAATGAACATTGTAAATGCACAAACAGTAATTTCTCCGCATTGCAAGGTGCAATTCTGAAATTTTTTGCTTTTTCCTGCTCCTCTTAGCATGATAAAGAAGATTCAAAGAGAGTGAAATGCCAGCTCCTTTCATTCAGTCAGTAGCTTCAAACATTTCTGGTATATGAATAACATGATGTTTTTCAATGGCAAAAATCAATGAATATTGTAAATGCACAAACAGTAATTTCTCCGCATTGCAAGGTGCAATTCTGAAATTTTTTGCTTTTTCCTGCTCCTCTTAGCATGATAAAGAAGATTCAAAGAGAGTGAGATGCCAGCTCCTTTCATTCAGTCAGTAGCTTCAATCATTTCTGCACGTTTTTCAATGGCAAAAATCATTGAATATTGTAAATGCACAAACAGTAATTTCTCCGCATTGCAAGGTGCAATTCTGAAATTTTTTGCTTTTTTCTGCTCCTCTTAGCATGATAAAGAAGATTCAAAGAGAGTGAGATGCCAGCTCCTTTCATTCAGTCAGTAGCTTCAAACATTTCTGGTATATGAATAACATGATGTTTTTCAATGGCAAAAATCAATGAATATTGTAAATGCACAAACAGTAATTTCTCCGCATTGCAAGGTGCAATTCTGAAATTTCTTGCTTTTTCCTGCTCCTCTTAGCATGATAAAGAAGATTCAAAGAGAGTGAGATGCCAGCTCCTTTCATTCAGTCAGTAGCTTCAATCATTTCTGGACGTTTTTCAATGGCAAAAATCATTGAATATTGTAAATGCACAAACAGTAATTTCTCCGCATTGCAAGGTGGAATTCTGAAATTTTTTGCTTTTTCCTGCTCCTCTTAGCAAGATAAAGAAGATTCAAAGAGAGTGAGATGCCAGCTCCTTTCATTCAGTCAGTAGCTTCAATCATTTCTGGTATATGAATAACATGATGTTTTTCAATGGCAAAAATCAATGAACATTGTAAATGCACAAACAGTAATTTCTCCGCATTGCAAGGTGCAATTCTGAAATTTTTTGCTTTTTCCTGCTCCTCTAAGCATGATAAAGAAGATTCAAAGAGAGTGAGATGCCAGCTCCTTTCATTCAGTCAGTAGCTTCAATCATTTCTGGACGTTTTTCAATGGCAAAAATCAATGAATAGTGTAAATGCACAAACAGTAATTTCTCCGCATTGCAAGGTGCAATTCTGAAATTTTTTGCTTTTTCCTGCTCCTCTTAGCATGATAAACAAGATTCAAAGAGAGTGAGATGCCAGCTCCTTTCATTCAGTCAGTAGCTTCAATCATTTCTGGACGTTTTTCAATGGCAAAAATCAATGAATATTTCTAAATGCACAAACAGTAATTTCTCCGCATTGCAAGGTGCAATTCTGAAATTTTTTGCTTTTTCCTGCTCCTCTTAGCATGATAAAGAAGATTCAAAGAGAGTGAGATGCCAGCTCCTTTCATTCAGTCAGTAGCTTCAAACATTTCTGGTATATGAATAACATGATGTTTTTCAATGGCAAAAATCACTGAATATTGTAAATGCACAAACAGTAATTTCTCCGCATTGCAAGGTGCAATTCTGAAATTTTTTGCTTTTTCCTGCTCCTCTTAGCATGATAAAGAAGATTCAAAGAGAGTGAGATGCCAGCTCCTTTCATTCAGTAAGTAGCTTCAATCATTTCTGGACGTTTTTCAATGGCAAAAATCAATGAATATTGTAAATGCACAAACAGTAATTTCTCCGCATTGCAAGGTGCAATTCTGAAATTTTTTGCTTTTTCCTGCTCCTCTTAGCATGATAAACAAGATTCAAAGAGAGTGAGATGCCAGCTCCTTTCATTCAGTCAGTAGCTTCAATCATTTCTGGACGTTTTTCAATGGCAAAAATCAATGAATATTGTAAATGCACAAACAGTAATTTCTCCGCATTGCAAGGTGCAATTCTGAAATTTTTTGCTTTTTCCTGCTCCTCTTAGCATGATAAAGAAGATTCAAAGAGAGTGAGATGCCAGCTCCTTTCATTCAGTCAGTAGCTTCAAACATTTCTGGTATATGAATAACATGATATTTTTCAATGGCAAAAATCAATGAATATTGTAAATGCACAAACAGTAATTTCTCCGCATTGAAAGGTGCAATTCTGAAATTTTTTGCTTTTTCCTGCTCCTCTTAGCATGATAAAGAAGATTCAAAGTGAGTGAGATGCCAGCTCCTTTCATTCAGTCAGTAGCTTCAATCATTTCTGGACGTTTTTCAATGGCAAAAATCAATGAATATTGTAAATGCACAAACAGTAATTTCTCCGCATTGCAAGGTGCAATTCTGAAATTTTTTGCTTTTTTCTGCTCCTCTTAGCATGATAAAGAAGATTCAAAGAGAGTGAAATGCCAGCTCCTTTCATTCAGTCAGTAGCTTCAAACATTTCTGGTATATGAATAACATGATGTTTTTCAATGGCAAAAATCAATGAATATTGTAAATGCACAAACAGTAATTTCTCCGCATTGCAAGGTGCAATTCTGAAATTTTTTGCTTTTTCCTGCTCCTCTTAGCATGATAAAGAAGATTCAAAGAGAGTGAGATGCCAGCTCCTTTCATTCAGTCAGTAGCTTCAATCATTTCTGCACGTTTTTCAATGGCAAAAATCATTGAATATTGTAAATGCACAAACAGTAATTTCTCCGCATTGCAAGGTGCAATTCTGAAATTTTTTGCTTTTTTCTGCTCCTCTTAGCATGATAAAGAAGATTCAAAGAGAGTGAGATGCCAGCTCCTTTCATTCAGTCAGTAGCTTCAAACATTTCTGGTATATGAATAACATGATGTTTTTCAATGGCAAAAATCAATGAATATTGTAAATGCACAAACAGTAATTTCTCCGCATTGCAAGGTGCAATTCTGAAATTTCTTGCTTTTTCCTGCTCCTCTTAGCATGATAAAGAAGATTCAAAGAGAGTGAGATGCCAGCTCCTTTCATTCAGTCAGTAGCTTCAATCATTTCTGGACGTTTTTCAATGGCAAAAATCATTGAATATTGTAAATGCACAAACAGTAATTTCTCCGCATTGCAAGGTGGAATTCTGAATTTTTTTGCTTTTTCCTGCTCCTCTTAGCAAGATAAAGAAGATTCAAAGAGAGTGAGATGCCAGCTCCTTTCATTCAGTCAGTAGCTTCAATCATTTCTGGTATATGAATAACATGATGTTTTTCAATGGCAAAAATCAATGAACATTGTAAATGCACAAACAGTAATTTCTCCGCATTGCAAGGTGCAATTCTGAAATTTTTTGCTTTTTCCTGCTCCTCTAAGCATGATAAAGAAGATTCAAAGAGAGTGAGATGCCAGCTCCTTTCATTCAGTCAGTAGCTTCAATCATTTCTGGACGTTTTTCAATGGCAAAAATCAATGAATATTGTAAATGCACAAACAGTAATTTCTCCGCATTGCAAGGTGCAATTCTGAAATTTTTTGCTTTTTCCTGCTCCTCTTAGCATGATAAACAAGATTCAAAGAGAGTGAGATGCCAGCTCCTTTCATTCAGTCAGTAGCTTCAATCATTTCTGGACGTTTTTCAATGGCAAAAATCAATGAATATTGTAAATGCACAAACAGTAATTTCTCCGCATTGCAAGGTGCAATTCTGAAATTTTTTGCTTTTTCCTGCTCCTCTTAGCATGATAAAGAAGATTCAAAGAGAGTGAGATGCCAGCTCCTTTCATTCAGTCAGTAGCTTCAAACATTTCTGGTATATGAATAACATGATGTTTTTCAATGGCAAAAATCACTGAATATTGTAAATGCACAAACAGTAATTTCTCCGCATTGCAAGGTGCAATTCTGAAATTTTTTGCTTTTTCCTGCTCCTCTTAGCATGATAAAGAAGATTCAAAGAGAGTGAGATGCCAGCTCCTTTCATTCAGTAAGTAGCTTCAATCATTTCTGGACGTTTTTCAATGGCAAAAATCAATGAATATTGTAAATGCACAAACAGTAATTTCTCCGCATTGCAAGGTGCAATTCTGAAATTTTTTGCTTTTTCCTGCTCCTCTTAGCATGATAAACAAGATTCAAAGAGAGTGAGATGCCAGCTCCTTTCATTCAGTCAGTAGCTTCAATCATTTCTGGACGTTTTTCAATGGCAAAAATCAATGAATATTGTAAATGCACAAACAGTAATTTCTCCGCATTGCAAGGTGCAATTCTGAAATTTTTTGCTTTTTCCTGCTCCTCTTAGCATGATAAAGAAGATTCAAAGAGAGTGAGATGCCAGCTCCATTCATTCAGTCAGTAGCTTCAATCATTTCTGGTATATGAATAACATGATGTTTTTCAATGGCAAAAATCAATGAACATTGTAAATGCACAAACAGTAATTTCTCCGCATTGCAAGGTGCAATTCTGAAATTTTTTGCTTTTTCCTGCTCCTCTAAGCATGATAAAGAAGATTCAAAGAGAGTGAGATGCCAGCTCCTTTCATTCAGTCAGTAGCTTCAATCATTTCTGGACGTTTTTCAATGGCAAAAATCAATGAATATTGTAAATGCACAAACAGTAATTTCTCCGCATTGCAAGGTGCAATTCTGAAATTTTTTGCTTTTTCCTGCTCCTCTTAGCATGATAAACAAGATTCAAAGAGAGTGAGATGCCAGCTCCTTTCATTCAGTCAGTAGCTTCAATCATTTCTGGACGTTTTTCAATGGCAAAAATCAATGAATATTGTAAATGCACAAACAGTAATTTCTCCGCATTGCAAGGTGCAATTCTGAAATTTTTTGCTTTTTCCTGCTCCTCTTAGCATGATAAAGAAGATTCAAAGAGAGTGAGATGCCAGCTCCTTTCATTCAGTCAGTAGCTTCAAACATTTCTGGTATATGAATAACATGATGTTTTTCAATGGCAAAAATCACTGAATATTGTAAATGCACAAACAGTAATTTCTCCGCATTGCAAGGTGCAATTCTGAAATTTTTTGCTTTTTCCTGCTCCTCTTAGCATGATAAAGAAGATTCAAAGAGAGTGAGATGCCAGCTCCTTTCATTCAGTAAGTAGCTTCAATCATTTCTGGACGTTTTTCAATGGCAAAAATCAATGAATATTGTAAATGCACAAACAGTAATTTCTCCGCATTGCAAGGTGCAATTCTGAAATTTTTTGTTTTTTCCTGCTCCTCTTAGCATGATAAACAAGATTCAAAGAGAGTGAGATGCCAGCTCCTTTCATTCAGTCAGTAGCTTCAATCATTTCTGGACGTTTTTCAATGGCAAAAATCAATGAATATTGTAAATGCACAAACAGTAATTTCTCCGCATTGCAAGGTGCAATTCTGAAATTTTTTGCTTTTTCCTGCTCCTCTTAGCATGATAAAGAATATTCAAAGAGAGTGAGATGCCAGCTCCTTTCATTCAGTCAGTAGCTTCAAACATTTCTGGTATATGAATAACATGATATTTTTCAATGGCAAAAATCAATGAATATTGTAAATGCACAAACAGTAATTTCTCCGCATTGAAAGGTGCAATTCTGAAATTTTTTGCTTTTTCCTGCTCCTCTTAGCATGATAAAGAAGATTCAAAGTGAGTGAGATGCCAGCTCCTTTCATTCAGTCAGTAGCTTCAATCATTTCTGGACGTTTTTCAATGGCAAAAATCAATGAATATTGTAAATGCACAAACAGTAATTTCTCCGCATTGCAAGGTGCAATTCTGAAATTTTTTGCTTTTTTCTGCTCCTCTTAGCATGATAAAGAAGATTCAAAGAGAGTGAGATGCCAGCTCCTTTCATTCAGTCAGTAGCTTCAAACATTTCTGGTATATGAATAACATGATGTTTTTCAATGGCAAAAATCAATGAATATTGTAAATGCACAAACAGTAATTTCTCCGCATTGCAAGGTGCAATTCTGAAATTTTTTGCTTTTTCCTGCTCCTCTTAGCATGATAAAGAAGATTCAAAGAGAGTGAGATGCCAGCTCCTTTCATTCAGTCAGTAGCTTCAATCATTTCTGGACGTTTTTCAATGGCAAAAATCATTGAATATTGTAAATGCACAAACAGTAATTTCTCCGCATTGCAAGGTGGAATTCTGAAATTTTTTGCTTTTTCCTGCTCCTCTTAGCATGATAAAGAAGATTCAAAGAGAGTGAGATGCCAGCTCCTTTCATTCAGTCAGTAGCTTCAATCATTTCTGGTATATGAATAACATGATGTTTTTCAATGGCAAAAATCAATGAACATTGTAAATGCACAAACAGTAATTTCTCCGCATTGCAAGGTGCAATTCTGAAATTTTTTGCTTTTTCCTGCTCCTCTAAGCATGATAAAGAAGATTCAAAGAGAGTGAGATGCCAGCTCCTTTCATTCAGTAAGTAGCTTCAATCATTTCTGGACGTTTTTCAATGGCAAAAATCAATGAATATTGTAAATGCACAAACAGTAATTTCTCCGCATTGCAAGGTGCAATTCTGAAATTTTTTGCTTTTTCCTGCTCCTCTTAGCATGATAAACAAGATTCAAAGAGAGTGAGATGCCAGCTCCTTTCATTCAGTCAGTAGCTTCAATCATTTCTGGACGTTTTTCAATGGCAAAAATCAATGAATATTGTAAATGCACAAACAGTAATTTCTCCGCATTGCAAGGTACAATTCTGAAATTTTTTGCTTTTTCCTGCTCCTCTTAGCATGATAAAGAAGATTCAAAGAGAGTGAGATGCCAGCTCCTTTCATTCAGTCAGTAGCTTCAATCATTTCTGGTATATGAATAACATGATGTTTTTCAATGGCAAAAATCAATGAACATTGTAAATGCACAAACAGTAATTTCTCCGCATTGCAAGGTGCAATTCTGAAATTTTTTGCTTTTTCCTGCTCCTCTAAGCATGATAAAGAAGATTCAAAGAGAGTGAGATGCCAGCTCCTTTCATTCAGTCAGTAGCTTCAATCATTTCTGGACGTTTTTCAATGGCAAAAATCAATGAATATTGTAAATGCACAAACAGTAATTTCTCCGCATTGCAAGGTGCAATTCTGAAATTTTTTGCTTTTTCCTGCTCCTCTTAGCATGATAAACAAGATTCAAAGAGAGTGACATGCCAGCTCCTTTCATTCAGTCAGTAGCTTCAATCATTTCTGGACGTTTTTCAATGGCAAAAATCAATGAATATTGTAAATGCACAAACAGTAATTCCTCCGCAT
Organism: Phyllobates terribilis; assembly: GCF_046119375.1. NCBI lineage: Eukaryota > Metazoa > Chordata > Amphibia > Anura > Dendrobatidae > Phyllobates > Phyllobates terribilis. Next base: position 114,905 of record NW_027364232.1, on the reverse strand, counting down.
TGCAAGGTGCAATTCTGAAATTTTTTGCTTTTTCCTGCTCCTCTTAGCATGATAAAGAAGATTCAAAGAGAGTGAGATGCCAGCTCCTTTCATTCAGTCAGTAGCTTCAAACATTTCTGGTATATGAATAACATGATGTTTTTCAATGGCAAAAATCACTGAATATTGTAAATGCACAAACAGTAATTTCTCCGCATTGCAAGGTGCAATTCTGAAATTTTTTGCTTTTTCCTGCTCCTCTTAGCATGATAAAGAAGATTCAAAGAGAGTGAGATGCCAGCTCCTTTCATTCAGTAAGTAGCTTCAATCATTTCTGGACGTTTTTCAATGGCAAAAATCAATGAATATTGTAAATGCACAAACAGTAATTTCTCCGCATTGCAAGGTGCAATTCTGAAATTTTTTGCTTTTTCCTGCTCCTCTTAGCATGATAAACAAGATTCAAAGAGAGTGAGATGCCAGCTCCTTTCATTCAGTCAGTAGCTTCAATCATTTCTGGACGTTTTTCAATGGCAAAAATCAATGAATATTGTAAATGCACAAACAGTAATTTCTCCGCATTGCAAGGTGCAATTCTGAAATTTTTTGCTTTTTCCTGCTCCTCTTAGCATGATAAAGAAGATTCAAAGAGAGTGAGATGCCAGCTCCTTTCATTCAGTCAGTAGCTTCAAACATTTCTGGTATATGAATAACATGATATTTTTCAATGGCAAAAATCAATGAATATTGTAAATGCACAAACAGTAATTTCTCCGCATTGAAAGGTGCAATTCTGAAATTTTTTGCTTTTTCCTGCTCCTCTTAGCATGATAAAGAAGATTCAAAGTGAGTGAGATGCCAGCTCCTTTCATTCAGTCAGTAGCTTCAATCATTTCTGGACGTTTTTCAATGGCAAAAATCAATGAATATTGTAAATGCACAAACAGTAATTTCTCCGCATTGCAAGGTGCAATTCTGAAATTTTTTGCTTTTTTCTGCTCCTCTTAGCATGATAAAGAAGATTCAAAGAGAGTGAGATGCCAGCTCCTTTCATACAGTCAGTAGCTTCAAACATTTCTGGTATATGAATAACATGATGTTTTTCAATGGCAAAAATCAATGAATATTGTAAATGCACAAACAGTAATTTCTCCGCATTGCAAGGTGCAATTCTGAAATTTTTTGCTTTTTCCTGCTCCTCTTAGCATGATAAAGAAGATTCAAAGAGAGTGAGATGCCAGCTCCTTTCATTCAGTCAGTAGCTTCAATCATTTCTGGACGTTTTTCAATGGCAAAAATCATTGAATATTGTAAATGCACAAACAGTAATTTCTCCGCATTGCAAGGTGGAATTCTGAAATTTTTTGCTTTTTCCTGCTCCTCTTAGCATGATAAAGAAGATTCAAAGAGAGTGAGATGCCAGCTCCTTTCATTCAGTCAGTAGCTTCAATCATTTCTGGTATATGAATAACATGATGTTTTTCAATGGCAAAAATCAATGAACATTGTAAATGCACAAACAGTAATTTCTCCGCATTGCAAGGTGCAATTCTGAAATTTTTTGCTTTTTCCTGCTCCTCTAAGCATGATAAAGAAGATTCAAAGAGAGTGAGATGCCAGCTCCTTTCATTCAGTCAGTAGCTTCAATCATTTCTGGACGTTTTTCAATGGCAAAAATCAATGAATATTGTAAATGCACAAACAGTAATTTCTCCGCATTGCAAGGTGCAATTCTGAAATTTTTTGCTTTTTCCTGCTCCTCTTAGCATGATAAACAAGATTCAAAGAGAGTGAGATGCCAGCTCGTTTCATTCAGTCAGTAGCTTCAATCATTTCTGGACGTTTTTCAATGGCAAAAATCAATGAATATTGTAAATGCACAAACAGTAATTTCTCCGCATTGCAAGGTGCAATTCTGAAATTTTTTGCTTTTTTCTGCTCCTCTTAGCATGATAAAGAAGATTCAAAGAGAGTGAGATGCCAGCTCCTTTCATTCAGTCAGTAGCTTCAAACATTTCTGGTATATGAATAACATGATGTTTTTCAATGGCAAAAATCAATGAATATTGTAAATGCACAAACAGTAATTTCTCCGCATTGCAAGGTGCAATTCTGAAATTTTTTGCTTTTTCCTGCTCCTCTTAGCATGATAAAGAAGATTCAAAGAGAGTGAGATGCCAGCTCCTTTCATTCAGTCAGTAGCTTCAATCATTTCTGGACGTTTTTCAATGGCAAAAATCAATGAATATTGTAAATGCACAAACAGTAATTTCTCCGCATTGCAAGGTGCAATTCTGAAATTTTTTGCTTTTTCCTGCTCCTCTTAGCAAGATAAACAAGATTCAAAGAGAGTGAGATGCCAGCTCCTTTCATTCAGTCAGTAGCTTCAATCATTTCTGGACGTTTTTCAATGGCAAAAATCAATGAATATTGTAAATGCACAAACAGTAATTTCTCCGCATTGCAAGGTGCAATTCTGAAATTTTTTGCTTTTTCCTGCTCCTCTTAGCATGATAAAGAAGATTCAAAGAGAGTGAGATGCCAGCTCCTTTCATTCAGTCAGTAGCTTCAATCATTTCTGGACGTTTTTCAATGGCAAAAATCAATGAATATTGTAAATGCACAAACAGTAATTTCTCCGCATTGCAAGGTGCAATTCTGAAATTTTTTGCTTTTTCCTGCTCCTCTTAGCATGATAAAGAAGATTCAAAGAGAGTGAAATGCCAGCTCCTTTCATTCAGTCAGTAGCTTCAATCATTTCTGGACGTTTTTCAATGGCAAAAATCAATGAATATTGTAAATGCACAAACAGTAATTTCTCCGCATTGCAAGGTGCAATTCTGAAATTTTTTGCTTTTTCCTGCTCCTCTTAGCATGATAAAGAAGATTCAAAGAGAGTGAGATGCCAGCTCCTTTCATTCAGTCAGTAGCTTCAAACATTTCTGGTATATGAATAACATGATGTTTTTCAATGGCAAAAATCAATGAATATTGTAAATGCACAAACAGTAATTTCTCCGCATTGCAAGGTGCAATTCTGAAATTTTTTGCTTTTTCCTGCTCCTCTAAGCATGATAAAGAAGATTCAAAGAGAGTGAGATGCCAGCTCCTTTCATTCAGTCAGTAGCTTCAATCATTTCTGGACGTTTTTCAATGGCAAAAATCAATGAATATTGTAAATGCACAAACAGTAATTTCTCCGCATTGCAAGGTGCAATTCTGAAATTTTTTGCTTTTTCCTGCTCCTCTTAGCATGATAAACAAGATTCAAAGAGAATGAGATGCCAGCTCCTTTCATTCAGTCAGTAGCTTCAATCATTTCTGGACGTTTTTCAATGGCAAAAATCAATGAATATTGTAAATGCACAAACAGTAATTTCTCCGCATTGCAAGGTGCAATTCTGAAATTTTTTGCATTTTCCTGCTCCTCTTAGCATGATAAAGAAGATTCAAAGAGAGTGAGATGCCAGCTCCTTTCATTCAGTCAGTAGCTTCAAACATTTCTGGTATATGAATAACATGTTTTTCAATGGCAAAAATCAATGAATATTGTAAATGCACAAACAGTAATTTCTCCGCATTGCAAGGTGCAATTCTGAAATTTTTTGCTTTTTCCTGCTCCTCTTAGCATGATAAAGAAGATTCAAAGAGAGTGAGATGCCAGCTCCTTTCATTCAGTCAGTAGCTTCAATCATTTCTGGACGTTTTTCAATGGCAAAAATCATTGAATATTGTAAATGCACAAACAGTAATTTCTCCGCATTGCAAGGTGCAATTCTGAAATTTTTTGCTTTTTCCTGCTCCTCTTAGCATGATAAAGAAGATTCAAAGAGAGTGAGATGCCAGCTCCTTTCATTCAGTCAGTAGCTTCAATCATTTCTGGTATATGAATAACATGATGTTTTTCAATGGCAAAAATCAATGAATATTGTAAATGCACAAACAGTAATTTCTCCGCATTGCAAGGTGCAATTCTGAAATTTTTTGCTTTTTCCTGCTCCTCTAAGCATGATAAAGAAGATTCAAGGAGAGTGAGATGCCAGCTCCTTTCATTCAGTCAGTAGCTTCAATCATTTCTGGACGTTTTTCAATGGCAAAAATCAATGAATATTGTAAATGCACAAACAGTAATTTCTCCGCATTGCAAGGTGCAATTCTGAAATTTTTTGCTTTTTCCTGCTCCTCTTAGCATGATAAACAAGATTCAAAGAGAGTGAGATGCCAGCTCCTTTCATTCAGTCAGTAGCTTTAATCATTTCTGGACGTTTTTCAATGGCAAAAATCAATGAATATTGTAAATGCACAAACAGTAATTTCTCCGCATTGCAAGGTGCAATTCTGAAATTTTTTGCTTTTTCCTGCTCCTCTTAGCATGATAAAGAAGATTCAAAGAGAGTGAGATGCCAGCTCCTTTCATTCAGTCAGTAGCTTCAAACATTTCTGGTATATGAATAACATGATGTTTTTCAATGGCAAAAATCACTGAATATTGTAAATGCACAAACAGTAATTTCTCCGCATTGCAAGGTGCAATTCTGAAATTTTTTGCTTTTTCCTGCTCCTCTTAGCATGATAAAGAAGATTCAAAGAGAGTGAGATGCCAGCTCCTTTCATTCAGTCAGTAGCTTCAATCATTTCTGGACGTTTTTCAATGGCAAAAATCAATGAATATTGTAAATGCACAAACAGTAATTTCTCCGCATTGCAAGGTGCAATTCTGAAATTTTTTGCTTTTTCCTGCTCCTCTTAGCATGATAAAGAAGATTCAAAGAGAGTGAGATGCCAGCTCCTTTCATTCAGTCAGTAGCTTCAAACATTTCTGGTATATGAATAACATGATGTTTTTCAATGGCAAAAATCGATGAATATTGTAAATGCACAAACAGTAATTTCTCCGCATTGCAAGGTGCAATTCTGAAATTTTTTGCTTTTTCCTGCTCCTCTTAGCATGATAAAGAAGATTCAAAGAGAGTGAGATGCCAGCTCCTTTCATTCAGTAAGTAGCTTCAATCATTTCTGGACGTTTTTCAATGGCAAAAATCAATGAATATTGTAAAGGCACAAACAGTAATTTCTCCGCATTGCAAGGTGCAATTCTGAAATTTTTTGCTTTTTCCTGCTCCTCTTAGCATGATAAACAAGATTCAAAGAGAGTGAGATGCCAGCTCCTTTCATTCAGTCAGTAGCTTCAATCATTTCTGGACGTTTTTCAATGGCAAAAATCAATGAATATTGTAAATGCACAAACAGTAATTTCTCCGCATTGCAAGGTGCAATTCTGAAATTTTTTGCTTTTTCCTGCTCCTCTTAGCATGATAAAGAAGATTCAAAGAGAGTGAGATGCCAGCTCCTTTCATTCAGTCAGTAGCTTCAAACATTTCTGGTATATGAATAACATGATATTTTTCAATGGCAAAAATCAATGAATATTGTAAATGCACAAACAGTAATTTCTCCGCATTGAAAGGTGCAATTCTGAAATTTTTTGCTTTTTCCTGCTCCTCTTAGCATGATAAAGAAGATTCAAAGAGAGTGAGATGCCAGCTCCTTTCATTCAGTCAGTAGCTTCAATCATTTCTGGACGTTTTTCAATGGCAAAAATCAATGAATATTGTAAATGCACAAACAGTAATTTCTCCGCATTGCAAGGTGCAATTCTGAAATTTTTTGCTTTTTCCTGCTCCTCTTAGCATGATAAACAAGATTCAAACAGAGTGAGATGCCAGCTCCTTTCATTCAGTCAGTAGCTTCAATCATTTCTGGACGTTTTTCAATGGCAAAAATCAATGAATATTGTAAATGCACAAACAGTAATTTCTCCGCATTGCAAGGTGCAATTCTGAAATTTTTTGCTTTTTCCTGCTCCTCTTAGCAAGATAAACAAGATTCAAAGAGAGTGAGATGCCAGCTCCTTTCATTCAGTCAGTAGCTTCAATCATTTCTGGACGTTTTTCAATGGCAAAAATCAATGAATATTGTAAATGCACAAACAGTAATTTCTCCGCATTGCAAGGTGCAATTCTGAAATTTTTTGCTTTTTCCTGCTCCTCTTAGCATGATAAAGAAGATTCAAAGAGAGTGAGATGCCAGCTCCTTTCATTCAGTCAGTAGCTTCAATCATTTCTGGACGTTTTTCAATGGCAAAAATCAATGAATATTGTAAATGCACAAACAGTAATTTCTCCGCATTGCAAGGTGCAATTCTGAAATTTTTTGCTTTTTCCTGCTCCTCTTAGCATGATAAAGAAGATTCAAAGAGAGTGAAATGCCAGCTCCTTTCATTCAGTCAGTAGCTTCAATCATTTCTGGACGTTTTTCAATGGCAAAAATCAATGAATATTGTAAATGCACAAACAGTAATTTCTCCGCATTGCAAGGTGCAATTCTGAAATTTTTTGCTTTTTCCTGCTCCTCTTAGCATGATAAAGAAGATTCAAAGAGTGAGATGCCAGCTCCTTTCATTCAGTCAGTAGCTTCAAACATTTCTGGTATATGAATAACATGATGTTTTTCAATGGCAAAAATCAATGAATATTGTAAATGCACAAACAGTAATTTCTCCGCATTGCAAGGTGCAATTCTGAAATTTTTTGCTTTTTCCTGCTCCTCTAAGCATGATAAAGAAGATTCAAAGAGAGTGAGATGCCAGCTCCTTTCATTCAGTCAGTAGCTTCAATCATTTCTGGACGTTTTTCAATGGCAAAAATCAATGAATATTGTAAATGCACAAACAGTAATTTCTCCGCATTGCAAGGTGCAATTCTGAAATTTTTTGCTTTTTCCTGCTCCTCTTAGCATGATAAACAAGATTCAAAGAGAATGAGATGCCAGGTCCTTTCATTCAGTCAGTAGCTTCAATCATTTCTGGATGTTTTTCAATGGCAAAAATCAATGAATATTGTAAATGCACAAACAGTAATTTCTCCGCATTGCAAGGTGCAATTCTGAAATTTTTTGCTTTTTCCTGCTCCTCTTAGCATGATAAAGAAGATTCAAAGAGAGTGAGATGCCAGCTCCTTTCATTCAGTCAGTAGCTTCAAACATTTCTGGTATATGAATAACATGTTTTTCAATGGCAAAAATCAATGAATATTGTAAATGCACAAACAGTAATTTCTCCGCATTGCAAGGTGCAATTCTGAAATTTTTTGCTTTTTCCTGCTCCTCTTAGCATGATAAAGAAGATTCAAAGAGAGTGAGATGCCAGCTCCTTTCATTCAGTCTGTAACTTCAATCATTTCTGGACGTTTTTCAATGGCAAAAATCATTGAATATTGTAAATGCACAAACAGTAATTTCTCTGCATTGCAAGGTGCAATTCTGAAATTTTTTGCTTTTTCCTGCTCCTCTTAGCATGATAAAGAAGATTCAAAGAGAGTGAGATGCCAGCTCCTTTCATTCAGTCAGTAGCTTCAATCATTTCTGGTATATGAATAACATGATGTTTTTCAATGGCAAAAATCAATGAATATTGTAAATGCACAAACAGTAATTTCTCCGCATTGCAAGGTGCAATTCTGAAATTTTTTGCTTTTTCCTGCTCCTCTAAGCATGATAAAGAAGATTCAAGTAGAGTGAGATGCCAGCTCCTTTCATTCAGTCAGTAGCTTCAATCATTTCTGGACGTTTTTCAATGGCAAAAATCAATGAATATTGTAAATGCACAAACAGTAATTTCTCCGCATTGCAAGGTGCAATTCTGAAATTTTTTGCTTTTTCCTGCTCCTCTTAGCATGATAAACAAGATTCAAAGAGAGTGAGATGCCAGCTCCTTTCATTCAGTCAGTAGCTTCAATCATTTCTGGACGTTTTTCAATGGCAAAAATCAATGAATATTGTAAATGCACAAACAGTAATTTCTCCGCATTGCAAGGTGCAATTCTGAAATTTTTTGCTTTTTCCTGCTCCTCTTAGCATGATAAAGAAGATTCAAAGAGAGTGAGATGCCAGCTCCTTTCATTCAGTCAGTAGCTTCAAACATTTCTGGTATATGAATAACATGATGTTTTTCAATGGCAAAAATCACTGAATATTGTAAATGCACAAACAGTAATTTCTCCGCATTGCAAGGTGCAATTCTGAAATTTTTTGCTTTTTCCTGCTCCTCTTAGCATGATAAAGGAGATTCAAAGAGAGTGAGATGCCAGCTCCTTTCATTCAGTAAGTAGCTTCAATCATTTCTGGACGTTTTTCAATGGCAAAAATCAATGAATATTGTAAATGCACAAACAGTAATTTCTCCGCATTGCAAGGTGCAATTCTGAAATTTTTTGCTTTTTCCTGCTCCTCTTAGCATGATAAACAAGATTCAAAGAGAGTGAGATGCCAGCTCCTTTCATTCAGTCAGTAGCTTCAATCATTTCTGGACGTTTTTCAATGGCAAAAATCAATGAATATTGTAAATGCACAAACAGTAATTTCTCCGCATTGCAAGGTGCAAATTCTGAAATTTTTTGCTTTTTCCTGCTCCTCTTAGCATGATAAAGAAGATTCAAAGAGAGTGAGATGCCAGCTCCTTTCATTCAGTCAGTAGCTTCAAACATTTCTGGTATATGAATAACATGATATTTTTCAATGGCAAAAATCAATGAATATTGTAAATGCACAAACAGTAATTTCTCCGCATTGAAAGGTGCAATTCTGAAATTTTTTGCTTTTTCCTGCTCCTCTTAGCATGATAAAGAAGATTCAAAGTGAGTGAGATGCCAGCTCCTTTCATTCAGTCAGTAGCTTCAGTCATTTCTGGACGTTTTTCAATGGCAAAAATCAATGAATATTGTAAATGCACAAACAGTAATTTCTCCGCATTGCAAGGTGCAATTCTGAAATTTTTTGCTTTTTTCTGCTCCTCTTAGCATGATAAAGAAGATTCAAAGAGAGTGAGATGCCAGCTCCTTTCATTCAGTCAGTAGCTTCAAACATTTCTGGTATATGAATAACATGATGTTTTTCAATGGCAAAAATCAATGAATATTGTAAATGCACAAACAGTAATTTCTCCGCATTGCAAGGTGCAATTCTGAAATTTTTTGCTTTTTCCTGCTCCTCTTAGCATGATAAAGAAGATTCAAAGAGAGTGAGATGCCAGCTCCTTTCATTCAGTCAGTAGCTTCAATCATTTCTGGACGTTTTTCAATGGCAAAAATCATTGAATATTGTAAATGCACAAACAGTAATTTCTCCGCATTGCAAGGTGCAATTCTGAAATTTTTTGCTTTTTCCTGCTCCTCTTAGCATGATAAAGAAGATTCAAAGAGAGTGAGATGCCAGCTCCTTTCATTCAGTCAGTAGCTTCAATCATTTCTGGTATATGAATAACATGATGTTTTTCAATGGCAAAAATCAATGAACATTGTAAATGCACAAACAGTAATTTCTCCGCATTGCAAGGTGCAATTCTGAAATTTTTTGCTTTTTCCTGCTCCTCTAAGCATGATAAAGAAGATTCAAAGAGAGTGAGATGCCAGCTCCTTTCATTCAGTCAGTAGCTTCAATCATTTCTGGACGTTTTTCAATGGCAAAAATCAATGAATATTGTAAATGCACAAACAGTAATTTCTCCGCATTGCAAGGTGCAATTCTGAAATTTTTTGCTTTTTCCTGCTCCTCTTAGCATGATAAACAAGATTCAAAGAGAGTGAGATGCCAGCTCGTTTCATTCAGTCAGTAGCTTCAATCATTTCTGGACGTTTTTCAATGGCAAAAATCAATGAATATTGTAAATGCACAAACAGTAATTTCTCCGCATTGCAAGGTGCAATTCTGAAATTTTTTGTTTTTTCTGCTCCTCTTAGCATGATAAAGAAGATTCAAAGAGAGTGAGATGCCAGCTCCTTTCATTCAGTCAGTAGCTTCAAACATTTCTGGTATATGAATAACATGATGTTTTTCAATGGCAAAAATCAATGAATATTGTAAATGCACAAACAGTAATTTCTCCGCATTGCAAGGTGCAATTCTGAAATTTTTTGCTTTTTCCTGCTCCTCTTAGCATGATAAAGAAGATTCAAAGAGAGTGAGATGCCAGCTCCTTTCATTCAGTCAGTAGCTTCAATCATTTCTGGACGTTTTTCAATGGCAAAAATCAATGAATATTGTAAATGCACAAACAGTAATTTCTCCGCATTGCAAGGTGCAATTCTGAAATTTTTTGCTTTTTCCTGCTCCTCTTAGCAAGATAAACAAGATTCAAAGAGAGTGAGATGCCAGCTCCTTTCATTCAGTCAGTAGCTTCAATCATTTCTGGTATATGAATAACATGATGTTTTTCAATGGCAAAAATCAATGAATATTGTAAATGCACAAACAGTAATTTCTCCGCATTGCAAGGTGCAATTCTGAAATTTTTTGCTTTTTCCTGCTCCTCTAAGCATGATAAAGAAGATTCAAGGAGAGTGAGATGCCAGCTCCTTTCATTCAGTCAGTAGCTTCAATCATTTCTGGACGTTTTTCAATGGCAAAAATCAATGAATATTGTAAATGCACAAACAGTAATTTCTCCGCATTGCAAGGTGCAATTCTGAAATTTTTTGCTTTTTCCTGCTCCTCTTAGCATGATAAACAAGATTCAAAGAGAGTGAGATGCCAGCTCCTTTCATTCAGTCAGTAGCTTCAATCATTTCTGGACGTTTTTCAATGGCAAAAATCAATGAATATTGTAAATGCACAAACAGTAATTTCTCCGCATTGCAAGGTGCAATTCTGAAATTTTTTGCTTTTTCCTGCTCCTCTTAGCATGATAAAGAAGATTCAAAGAGAGTGAGATGCCAGCTCCTTTCATTCAGTCAGTAGCTTCAAACATTTCTGGTATATGAATAACATGATGTTTTTCAATGGCAAAAATCACTGAATATTGTAAATGCACAAACAGTAATTTCTCCGCATTGCAAGGTGCAATTCTGAAATTTTTTGCTTTTTCCTGCTCCTCTTAGCATGATAAACAAGATTCAAAGAGAGTGAGATGCCAGCTCCTTTCATTCAGTCAGTAGCTTCAATCATTTCTGGACGTTTTTCAATGGCAAAAATCAATGAATATTGTAAATGCACAAACAGTAATTTCTCCGCATTGCAAGGTGCAATTCTGAAATTTTTTGCTTTTTCCTGCTCCTCTTAGCATGATAAACAAGATTCAAAGAGAGTGAGATGCCAGCTCCTTTCATTCAGTCAGTAGCTTCAATCATTTCTGGACGTTTTTCAATGGCAAAAATCAATGAATATTGTAAATGCACAAACAGTAATTTCTCCGCATTGCAAGGTGCAATTCTGAAATTTTTTGCTTTTTCCTGCTCCTCTTAGCATGATAAAGAAGATTCAAAGAGAGTGAGATGCCAGCTCCTTTCATTCAGTCAGTAGCTTCAAACATTTCTGGTATATGAATAACATGATGTTTTTCAATGGCAAAAATCACTGAATATTGTAAATGCACAAACAGTAATTTCTCCGCATTGCAAGGTGCAATTCTGAAATTTTTTGCTTTTTCCTGCTCCTCTTAGCATGATAAAGAAGATTCAAAGAGAGTGAGATGCCAGCTCCTTTCATTCAGTCAGTAGCTTCAATCATTTCTGGACGTTTTTCAATGGCAAAAATCAATGAATATTGTAAATGCACAAACAGTAATTTCTCCGCATTGCAAGGTGCAATTCTGAAATTTTTTGCTTTTTCCTGCTCCTCTTAGCATGATAAAGAAGATTCAAAGAGAGTGAGATGCCAGCTCCTTTCATTCAGTCAGTAGCTTCAAACATTTATGGTATATGAATAACATGATGTTTTTCAATGGCAAAAATCAATGAATATTGTAAATGCACAAACAGTAATTTCTCCGCATTGCAAGGTGCAATTCTGAAATTTTTTGCTTTTTCCTGCTCCTCTAAGCATGATAAAGAAGATTCAAGGAGAGTGAGATGCCAGCTCCTTTCATTCAGTCAGTAGCTTCAATCATTTCTGGACGTTTTTCAATGGCAAAAATCAATGAATATTGTAAATGCACAAACAGTAATTTCTCCGCATTGCAAGGTGCAATTCTGAAATTTTTTGCTTTTTCCTGCTCCTCTTAGCATGATAAACAAGATTCAAAGAGAGTGAGATGCCAGCTCCTTTCATTCAGTCAGTAGCTTCAATCATTTCTGGACGTTTTTCAATGGCAAAAATCAATGAATATTGTAAATGCACAAACAGTAATTTCTCCGCATTGCAAGGTGCAATTCTGAAATTTTTTGCTTTTTCCTGCTCCTCTTAGCATGATAAAGAAGATTCAAAGAGAGTGAGATGCCAGCTCCTTTCATTCAGTCAGTAGCTTCAAACATTTCTGGTATATGAATAACATGATGTTTTTCAATGGCAAAAATCACTGAATATTGTAAATGCACAAACAGTAATTTCTCCGCATTGCAAGGTGCAATTCTGAAATTTTTTGCTTTTTCCTGCTCCTCTTAGCATGATAAAGAAGATTCAAAGAGAGTGAGATGCCAGCTCCTTTCATTCAGTCAGTAGCTTCAATCATTTCTGGACGTTTTTCAATGGCAAAAATCAATGAATATTGTAAATGCACAAACAGTAATTTCTCCGCATTGCAAGGTGCAATTCTGAAATTTTTTGCTTTTTCCTGCTCCTCTTAGCATGATAAAGAAGATTCAAAGAGAGTGAGATGCCAGCTCCTTTCATTCAGTCAGTAGCTTCAAACATTTCTGGTATATGAATAACATGATGTTTTTCAATGGCAAAAATCAATGAATATTGTAAATGCACAAACAGTAATTTCTCCGCATTGCAAGGTGCAATTCTGAAATTTTTTGCTTTTTCCTGCTCCGCTTAGCATGATAAGGAAGATTCAAAGAGAGTGAGATGCCAGCTCCTTTCATTCAGTAAGTAGCTTCAATCATTTCTGGACGTTTTTCAATGGCAAAAATCAATGAATATTGTAAATGCACAAACAGTAATTTCTCCGCATTGCAAGGTGCAATTCTGAAATTTTTTGCTTTTTCCTGCTCCTCTTAGCATGATAAACAAGATTCAAAGAGAGTGAGATGCCAGCTCCTTTCATTCAGTCAGTAGCTTCAATCATTTCTGGACGTTTTTCAATGGCAAAAATCAATGAATATTGTAAATGCACAAACAGTAATTTCTCCGCATTGCAAGGTGCAATTCTGAAATTTTTTGCTTTTTCCTGCTCCTCAGCATGATAAAGAAGATTCAAAGAGAGTGAGATGCCAGCTCCTTTCATTCAGTCAGTAGCTTCAAACATTTCTGGTATATGAATAACATGATATTTTTCAATGGCAAAAATCAATGAATATTGTAAATGCACAAACAGTAATTTCTCCGCATTGAAAGGTGCAATTCTGAAATTTTTTGCTTTTTCCTGCTCCTCTTAGCATGATAAAGAAGATTCAGAGTGAGATGCCAGCTCCTTTCATTCAGTCAGTAGCTTCAATCATTTCTGGACGTTTTTCAATGGCAAAAATCAATGAATATTGTAAATGCACAAACAGTAATTTCTCCGCATTGCAAGGTGCAATTCTGAAATTTTTTGCTTTTTCCTGCTCCTCTTAGCATGATAAACAAGATTCAAACAGAGTGAGATGCCAGCTCCTTTCATTCAGTCAGTAGCTTCAATCATTTCTGGACGTTTTTCAATGGCAAAAATCAATGAATATTGTAAATGCACAAACAGTAATTTCTCCGCATTGCAAGGTGCAATTCTGAAATTTTTTGCTTTTTTCTGCTACTCTTAGCATGATAAAGAAGATTCAAAGAGAGTGAGATGCCAGCTCCTTTCATTCAGTCAGTAGCTTCAAACATTTCTGGTATATGAATAACATGATGTTTTTCAATGGCAAAAATCAATGAATATTGTAAATGCACAAACAGTAATTTCTCCGCATTGCAAGGTGCAATTCTGAAATTTTTTGCTTTTTCCTCTTCCTCTTAGCATGATAAAGAAGATTCAAAGAGAGTGAGATGCCAGCTCCTTTCATTCAGTCAGTAGCTTCAAACATTTCTGGTATATGAATAACATGATGTTTTTCAATGGCAAAAATCAATGAATATTGTAAATGCACAAACAGTAATTTCTCCGCATTGCAAGGTGCAATTCTGAAATTTTTTGCTTTTTCCTGCTCCTCTTAGCATGATAAAGAAGATTCAAAGAGAGTGAGATGCCAGCTCCTTTCATTCAGTCAGTAGCTTCAAACATTTCTGGTATATGAATAACATGATGTTTTTCAATGGCAAAAATCAATGAATATTGTAAATGCACAAACAGTAATTTCTCCGCATTGCAAGGTGCAATTCTGAAATTTTTTGCTTTTTCCTGCTCCTCTTAGCATGATAAAGAAGATTCAAAGAGAGTGAGATGCCAGCTCCTTTCATTCAGTCAGTAGCTTCAAACATTTCTGGTATATGAATAACATGATGTTTTTCAATGGCAAAAATCAATGAATATTGTAAATGCACAAACAGTAATTTCTCCGCATTGCAAGGTGCAATTCTGAAATTTTTTGCTTTTTCCTGCTCCTCTTAGCATGATAAAGAAGATTCAAAGAGAGTGAGATGCCAGCTCCTTTCATTCAGTCAGTAGCTTCAAACATTTCTGGTATATGAATAACATGATGTTTTTCAATGGCAAAAATCAATGAATATTGTAAATGCACAAACAGTAATTTCTCCGCATTGCAAGGTGCAATTCTGAAATTTTTTGCTTTTTCCTGCTCCTCTTAGCATGATAAAGAAGATTCAAAGAGAGTGAGATGCCAGCTCCTTTCATTCAGTCAGTAGCTTCAAACATTTCTGGTATATGAATAACATGATGTTTTTCAATGGCAAAAATCAATGAATATTGTAAATGCACAAACAGTAATTTCTCCGCATTGCAAGGTGCAATTCTGAAATTTTTTGCTTTTTCCTGCTCCTCTTAGCATGATAAAGAAGATTCAAAGAGAGTGAGATGCCAGCTCCTTTCATTCAGTCAGTAGCTTCAATCATTTCTGGACGTTTTTCAATGGCAAAAATCATTGAATATTGTAAATGCACAAACAGTAATTTCTCCGCATTGCAAGGTGCAATTCTGAAATTTTTTGCTTTTTCCTGCTCCTCTTAGCATGATAAAGAAGATTCAAAGAGAGTGAGATGCCAGCTCCTTTCATTCAGTCAGTAGCTTCAATCATTTCTGGTATATGAATAACATGATGTTTTTCAATGGCAAAAATCAATGAACATTGTAAATGCACAAACAGTAATTTCTCCGCATTGCAAGGTGCAATTCTGAAATTTTTTGCTTTTTCCTGCTCCTCTAAGCATGATAAAGAAGATTCAAAGAGAGTGAGATGCCAGCTCCTTTCATTCAGTCAGTAGCTTCAATCATTTCTGGACGTTTTTCAATGGCAAAAATCAATGAATATTGTAAATGCACAAACAGTAATTTCTCCGCATTGCAAGGTGCAATTCTGAAATTTTTTGCTTTTTCCTGCTCCTCTTAGCATGATAAACAAGATTCAAAGAGAGTGAGATGCCAGCTCGTTTCATTCAGTCAGTAGCTTCAATCATTTCTGGACGTTTTTCAATGGCAAAAATCAATGAATATTGTAAATGCACAAACAGTAATTTCTCCGCATTGCAAGGTGCAATTCTGAAATTTTTTGCTTTTTTCTGCTCCTCTTAGCATGATAAAGAAGATTCAAAGAGAGTGAGATGCCAGCTCCTTTCATTCAGTCAGTAGCTTCAAACATTTCTGGTATATGAATAACATGATGTTTTTCAATGGCAAAAATCAATGAATATTGTAAATGCACAAACAGTAATTTCTCCGCATTGCAAGGTGCAATTCTGAAATTTTTTGCTTTTTCCTGCTCCTCTTAGCATGATAAAGAAGATTCAAAGAGAGTGAGATGCCAGCTCCTTTCATTCAGTCAGTAGCTTCAATCATTTCTGGACGTTTTTCAATGGCAAAAATCAATGAATATTGTAAATGCACAAACAGTAATTTCTCCGCATTGCAAGGTGCAATTCTGAAATTTTTTGCTTTTTCCTGCTCCTCTTAGCAAGATAAACAAGATTCAAAGAGAGTGAGATGCCAGCTCCTTTCATTCAGTCAGTAGCTTCAAACATTTCTGGTATATGAATAACATGATATTTTTCAATGGCAAAAATCAATGAATATTGTAAATGCACAAACAGTAATTTCTCCGCATTGAAAGGTGCAATTCTGAAATTTTTTGCTTTTTCCTGCTCCTCTTAGCATGATAAAGAAGATTCAAAGAGAGTGAGATGCCAGCTCCTTTCATTCAGTCAGTAGCTTCAATCATTTCTGGACGTTTTTCAATGGCAAAAATCAATGAATATTGTAAATGCACAAACAGTAATTTCTCCGCATTGCAAGGTGCAATTCTGAAATTTTTTGCTTTTTCCTGCTCCTCTTAGCATGATAAACAAGATTCAAACAGAGTGAGATGCCAGCTCCTTTCATTCAGTCAGTAGCTTCAATAATTTCTGGACGTTTTTCAATGGCAAAAATCAATGAATATTGTAAATGCACAAACAGTAATTTCTCCGCATTGCAAGGTGCAATTCTGAAATTTTTTGCTTTTTTCTGCTACTCTTAGCATGATAAAGAAGATTCAAAGAGAGTGAGATGCCAGCTCCTTTCATTCAGTCAGTAGCTTCAAACATTTCTGGTATATGAATAACATGATGTTTTTCAATGGCAAAAATCAATGAATATTGTAAATGCACAAACAGTAATTTCTCCGCATTGCAATGTGCAATTCTGAAATTTTTTGCTTTTTCCTGCTCCTCTTAGCATGATAAAGAAGATTCAAAGAGAGTGAGATGCCAGCTCCTTTCATTCAGTCAGTAGCTTCAAACATTTCTGGTATATGAATAACATGATGTTTTTCAATGGCAAAAATCAATGAATATTGTAAATGCACAAACAGTAATTTCTCCGCATTGCAAGGTGCAATTCTGAAATTTTTTGCTTTTTCCTGCTCCTCTTAGCATGATAAAGAAGATTCAAAGAGAGTGAGATGCCAGCTCCTTTCATTCAGTCAGTAGCTTCAATCATTTCTGGACGTTTTTCAATGGCAAAAATCAATGAATATTGTAAATGCACAAACAGTAATTTCTCCGCATTGCAAGGTGCAATTCTGAAATTTTTTGCTTTTTCCTGCTCCTCTTAGCAAGATAAACAAGATTCAAAGAGAGTGAGATGCCAGCTCCTTTCATTCAGTCAGTAGCTTCAAACATTTCTGGTATATGAATAACATGATATTTTTCAATGGCAAAAATCAATGAATATTGTAAATGCACAAACAGTAATTTCTCCGCATTGCAAGGTGCAATTCTGAAATTTTTTGCTTTTTCCTGCTCCTCTAAGCATGATAAAGAAGATTCAAGGAGAGTGAGATGCCAGCTCCTTTCATTCAGTCAGTAGCTTCAATCATTTCTGGACGTTTTTCAATGGCAAAAATCAATGAATATTGTAAATGCACAAACAGTAATTTCTCCGCATTGCAAGGTGCAATTCTGAAATTTTTTGCTTTTTCCTGCTCCTCTTAGCATGATAAACAAGATTCAAAGAGAGTGAGATGCCAGCTCCTTTCATTCAGTCAGTAGCTTCAATCATTTCTGGACGTTTTTCAATGGCAAAAATCAATGAATATTGTAAATGCACAAACAGTAATTTCTCCGCATTGCAAGGTGCAATTCTGAAATTTTTTGCTTTTTCCTGCTCCTCTTAGCATGATAAAGAAGATTCAAAGAGAGTGAGATGCCAGCTCCTTTCATTCAGTCAGTAGCTTCAAACATTTCTGGTATATGAATAACATGATGTTTTTCAATGGCAAAAATCACTGAATATTGTAAATGCACAAACAGTAATTTCTCCGCATTGCAAGGTGCAATTCTGAAATTTTTTGCTTTTTCCTGCTCCTCTTAGCATGATAAAGAAGATTCAAAGAGAGTGAGATGCCAGCTCCTTTCATTCAGTCAGTAGCTTCAATCATTTCTGGACGTTTTTCAATGGCAAAAATCAATGAATATTGTAAATGCACAAACAGTAATTTCTCCGCATTGCAAGGTGCAATTCTGAAATTTTTTGCTTTTTCCTGCTCCTCTTAGCATGATAAAGAAGATTCAAAGAGAGTGAGATGCCAGCTCCTTTCATTCAGTCAGTAGCTTCAAACATTTCTGGTATATGAATAACATGATGTTTTTCAATGGCAAAAATCAATGAATATTGTAAATGCACAAACAGTAATTTCTCCGCATTGCAAGGTGCAATTCTGAAATTTTTTGCTTTTTCCTGCTCCTCTTAGCATGATAAAGAAGATTCAAAGAGAGTGAGATGCCAGCTCCTTTCATTCAGTAAGTAGCTTCAATCATTTCTGGACGTTTTTCAATGGCAAAAATCAATGAATATTGTAAATGCACAAACAGTAATTTCTCCGCATTGCAAGGTGCAATTCTGAAATTTTTTGCTTTTTCCTGCTCCTCTTAGCATGATAAACAAGATTCAAAGAGAGTGAGATGCCAGCTCCTTTCATTCAGTCAGTAGCTTCAATCATTTCTGGACGTTTTTCAATGGCAAAAATCAATGAATATTGTAAATGCACAAACAGTAATTTCTCCGCATTGCAAGGTGCAATTCTGAAATTTTTTGCTTTTTCCTGCTCCTCAGCATGATAAAGAAGATTCAAAGAGAGTGAGATGCCAGCTCCTTTCATTCAGTCAGTAGCTTCAAACATTTCTGGTATATGAATAACATGATATTTTTCAATGGCAAAAATCAATGAATATTGTAAATGCACAAACAGTAATTTCTCCGCATTGAAAGGTGCAATTCTGAAATTTTTTGCTTTTTCCTGCTCCTCTTAGCATGATAAAGAAGATTCAGAGTGAGATGCCAGCTCCTTTCATTCAGTCAGTAGCTTCAATCATTTCTGGACGTTTTTCAATGGCAAAAATCAATGAATATTGTAAATGCACAAACAGTAATTTCTCCGCATTGCAAGGTGCAATTCTGAAATTTTTTGCTTTTTCCTGCTCCTCTTAGCATGATAAACAAGATTCAAACAGAGTGAGATGCCAGCTCCTTTCATTCAGTCAGTAGCTTCAATCATTTCTGGACGTTTTTCAATGGCAAAAATCAATGAATATTGTAAATGCACAAACAGTAATTTCTCCGCATTGCAAGGTGCAATTCTGAAATTTTTTGCTTTTTTCTGCTACTCTTAGCATGATAAAGAAGATTCAAAGAGAGTGAGATGCCAGCTCCTTTCATTCAGTCAGTAGCTTCAAACATTTCTGGTATATGAATAACATGATGTTTTTCAATGGCAAAAATCAATGAATATTGTAAATGCACAAACAGTAATTTCTCCGCATTGCAAGGTGAAATTCTGAAATTTTTTGCTTTTTCCTGCTCCTCTTAGCATGATAAAGAAGAATCAAAGAGAGTGAGATGCCAGCTCCTTTCATTCAGTCAGTAGCTTCAAACATTTCTGGTATATGAATAACATGATGTTTTTCAATGGCAAAAATCAATGAATATTGTAAATGCACAAACAGTAATTTCTCCGCATTGCAAGGTGCAATTCTGAAATTTTTTGCTTTTTCCTGCTCCTCTTAGCATGATAAAGAAGATTCAAAGAGAGTGAGATGCCAGCTCCTTTCATTCAGTCAGTAGCTTCAAACATTTCTGGTATATGAATAACATGATGTTTTTCAATGGCAAAAATCAATGAATATTGTAAATGCACAAACAGTAATTTCTCCGCATTGCAAGGTGCAATTCTGAAATTTTTTGCTTTTTCCTGCTCCTCTTAGCATGATAAAGAAGATTCAAAGAGAGTGAGATGCCAGCTCCTTTCATTCAGTCAGTAGCTTCAAACATTTCTGGTATATGAATAACATGATGTTTTTCAATGGCAAAAATCAATGAATATTGTAAATGCACAAACAGTAATTTCTCCGCATTGCAAGGTGCAATTCTGAAATTTTTTGCTTTTTCCTGCTCCTCTTAGCATGATAAAGAAGATTCAAAGAGAGTGAGATGCCAGCTCCTTTCATTCAGTCAGTAGCTTCAAACATTTCTGGTATATGAATAACATGATGTTTTTCAATGGCAAAAATCAATGAATATTGTAAATGCACAAACAGTAATTTCTCCGCATTGCAAGGTGCAATTCTGAAATTTTTTGCTTTTTCCTGCTCCTCTTAGCATGATAAAGAAGATTCAAAGAGAGTGAGATGCCAGCTCCTTTCATTCAGTCAGTAGCTTCAAACATTTCTGGTATATGAATAACATGATGTTTTTCAATGGCAAAAATCAATGAATATTGTAAATGCACAAACAGTAATTTCTCCGCATTGCAAGGTGCAATTCTGAAATTTTTTGCTTTTTCCTGCTCCTCTTAGCATGATAAACAAGATTCAAACAGAGTGAGATGCCAGCTCCTTTCATTCAGTCAGTAGCTTCAATCATTTCTGGACGTTTTTCAATGGCAAAAATCATTGAATATTGTAAATGCACAAACAGTAATTTCTCCGCATTGCAAGGTGCAATTCTGAAATTTTTTGCTTTTTCCTGCTCCTCTTAGCATGATAAAGAAGATTCAAAGAGAGTGAGATGCCAGCTCCTTTCATTCAGTCAGTAGCTTCAATCATTTCTGGTATATGAATAACATGATGTTTTTCAATGGCAAAAATCAATGAACATTGTAAATGCACAAACAGTAATTTCTCCGCATTGCAAGGTGCAATTCGGAAATTTTTTGCTTTTTCCTGCTCCTCTAAGCATGATAAAGAAGATTCAAAGAGAGTGAGATGCCAGCTCCTTTCATTCAGTCAGTAGCTTCAATCATTTCTGGACGTTTTTCAATGGCAAAAATCAATGAATATTGTAAATGCACAAACAGTAATTTCTCCGCATTGCAAGGTGCAATTCTGAAATTTTTTGCTTTTTCCTGCTCCTCTTAGCATGATAAACAAGATTCAAAGAGAGTGAGATGCCAGCTCGTTTCATTCAGTCAGTAGCTTCAATCATTTCTGGACGTTTTTCAATGGCAAAAATCAATGAATATTGTAAATGCACAAACAGTAATTTCTCCGCATTGCAAGGTGCAATTCTGAAATTTTTTGCTTTTTTCTGCTCCCCTTAGCATGATAAAGAAGATTCAAAGAGAGTGAGATGCCAGCTCCTTTCATTCAGTCAGTAGCTTCAAACATTTCTGGTATATGAATAACATGATGTTTTTCAATGGCAAAAATCAATGAATATTGTAAATGCACAAACAGTAATTTCTCCGCATTGCAAGGTGCAATTCTGAAATTTTTTGCTTTTTCCTGCTCCTCTTAGCATGATAAAGAAGATTCAAAGAGAGTGAGATGCCAGCTCCTTTCATTCAGTCAGTAGCTTCAATCATTTCTGGACGTTTTTCAATGGCAAAAATCATTGAATATTGTAAATGCACAAACAGTAATTTCTCCGCATTGCAAGGTGCAATTCTGAAATTTTTTGCTTTTTCCTGCTCCTCTTAGCATGATAAAGAAGATTCAAAGAGAGTGAGATGCCAGCTCCTTTCATTCAGTCAGTAGCTTCAATCATTTCTGGTATATGAATAACATGATGTTTTTCAATGGCAAAAATCAATGAACATTGTAAATGCACAAACAGTAATTTCTCCGCATTGCAAGGTGCAATTCTGAAATTTTTTGCTTTTTCCTGCTCCTCTTAGCATGATAAAGAAGATTCAAAGAGAGTGAGATGCCAGCTCCTTTCATTCAGTCAGTAGCTTCAATCATTTCTGGACGTTTTTCAATGGCAAAAATCAATGAATATTGTAAATGCACAAACAGTAATTTCTCCGCATTGCAAGGTGCAATTCTGAAATTTTTTGCTTTTTCCTGCTCCTCTTAGCATGATAAACAAGATTCAAAGAGAGTGAGATGCCAGCTCGTTTCATTCAGTCAGTAGCTTCAATCATTTCTGGACGTTTTTCAACGGCAAAAATCAATGAATATTGTAAATGCACAAACAGTAATTTCTCCGCATTGCAGGGTGCAATTCTGAAATTTTTTGCTTTTTTCTGCTCCTCTTAGCATGATAAAGAAGATTCAAAGAGAGTGAGATGCCAGCTCCTTTCATTCAGTCAGTAGCTTCAAACATTTCTGGTATATGAATAACATGATGTTTTTCAATGGCAAAAATCAATGAATATTGTAAATGCACAAACAGTAATTTCTCCGCATTGCAAGGTGCAATTCTGAAATTTTTTGCTTTTTCCTGCTCCTCTTAGCATGATAAAGAAGATTCAAAGAGAGTGAGATGCCAGCTCCTTTCATTCAGTCAGTAGCTTCAATCATTTCTGGACGTTTTTCAATGGCAAAAATCAATGAATATTGTAAATGCACAAACAGTAATTTCTCCGCATTGCAACGTGCAATTCTGAAATTTTTTGCTTTTTCCTGCTCCTCTTAGCAAGATAAACAAGATTCAAAGAGAGTGAGATGCCAGCTCCTTTCATTCAGTCAGTAGCTTCAATCATTTCTGAACGTTTTTCAATGGCAAAAATCAATGAATATTGTAAATGCACAAACAGTAATTTCTCCGCATTGCAAGGTGCAATTCTGAAATTTTTTGCTTTTTCCTGCTCCTCTTAGCATGATAAACAAGATTCAAAGAGAGTGAGATGCCAGCTCCTTTCATTCAGTCAGTAGCTTCAATCATTTCTGGACGTTTTTCAATGGCAAAAATCAATGAATATTGTAAATGCACAAACAGTAATTTCTCCGCATTGCAAGGTGCAATTCTGAAATTTTTTGCTTTTTCCTGCTCCTCAGCATGATAAAGAAGATTCAAAGAGAGTGAGATGCCAGCTCCTTTCATTCAGTCAGTAGCTTCAAACATTTCTGGTATATGAATAACATGATATTTTTCAATGGCAAAAATCAATGAATATTGTAAATGCACAAACAGTAATTTCTCCGCATTGAAAGGTGCAATTCTGAAATTGTTTGCTTTTTCCTGCTCCTCTTAGCATGATAAAGAAGATTCAGAGTGAGATGCCAGCTCCTTTCATTCAGTCAGTAGCTTCAATCATTTCTGGACGTTTTTCAATGGCAAAAATCAATGAATATTGTAAATGCACAAACAGTAATTTCTCCGCATGTAAAGGTGCAATTCTGAAATTTTTTGCTTTTTCCTGCTCCTCTTAGCATGATAAACAAGATTCAAACAGAGTGAGATGCCAGCTCCTTTCATTCAGTCAGTAGCTTCAATCATTTCTGGACGTTTTTCAATGGCAAAAATCAATGAATATTGTAAATGCACAAACAGTAATTTCTCCGCATTGCAAGGTGCAATTCTGAAATTTTTTGCTTTTTTCTGCTACTCTTAGCATGATAAAGAAGATTCAAAGAGAGTGAGATGCCAGCTCCTTTCATTCAGTCAGTAGCTTCAAACATTTCTGGTATATGAATAACATGATGTTTTTCAATGGCAAAAATCAATGAATATTGTAAATGCACAAACAGTAATTTCTCCGCATTGCAAGGTGCAATTCTGAAATTTTTTGCTTTTTCCTGCTCCTCTTAGCATGATAAAGAAGATTCAAAGAGAGTGAGATGCCAGCTCCTTTCATTCAGTCAGTAGCTTCAAACATTTCTGGTATATGAATAACATGATGTTTTTCAATGGCAAAAATCAATGAATATTGTAAATGCACAAACAGTAATTTCTCCGCATTGCAAGGTGCAATTCTGAAATTTTTTGCTTTTTCCTGCTCCTCTTAGCATGATAAAGAAGATTCAAAGAGAGTGAGATGCCAGCTCCTTTCATTCAGTCAGTAGCTTCAAACATTTCTGGTATATGAATAACATGATGTTTTTCAATGGCAAAAATCAATGAATATTGTAAATGCACAAACAGTAATTTCTCCGCATTGCAAGGTGCAATTCTGAAATTTTTTGCTTTTTCCTGCTCCTCTTAGCATGATAAAGAAGATTCAAAGAGAGTGAGATGCCAGCTCCTTTCATTCAGTCAGTAGCTTCAAACATTTCTGGTATATGAATAACATGATGTTTTTCAATGGCAAAAATCAATGAATATTGTAAATGCACAAACAGTAATTTCTCCGCATTGCAAGGTGCAATTCTGAAATTTTTTGCTTTTTCCTGCTCCTCTTAGCATGATAAAGAAGATTCAAAGAGAGTGAGATGCCAGCTCCTTTCATTCAGTCAGTAGCTTCAAACATTTCTGGTATATGAATAACATGATGTTTTTCAATGGCAAAAATCAATGAATATTGTAAATGCACAAACAGTAATTTCTCCGCATTGCAAGGTGCAATTCTGAAATTTTTTGCTTTTTCCTGCTCCTCTTAGCATGATAAAGAAGATTCAAAGAGAGTGAGATGCCAGCTCCTTTCATTCAGTCAGTAGCTTCAAACATTTCTGGTATATGAATAACATGATGTTTTTCAATGGCAAAAATCAATGAATATTGTAAATGCACAAACAGTAATTTCTCCGCATTGCAAGGTGCAATTCTGAAATTTTTTGCTTTTTCCTGCTCCTCTTAGCATGATAAACAAGATTCAAACAGAGTGAGATGCCAGCTCCTTTCATTCAGTCAGTAGCTTCAATCATTTCTGGACATTTTTCAATGGCAAAAATCATTGAATATTGTAAATGCACAAACAGTAATTTCTCCGCATTGCAAGGTGCAATTCTGAAATTTTTTGCTTTTTCCTGCTCCTCTTAGCATGATAAAGAAGATTCAAAGAGAGTGAGATGCCAGCTCCTTTCATTCAGTCAGTAGCTTCAATCATTTCTGGTATATGAATAACATGATGTTTTTCAATGGCAAAAATCAATGAACATTGTAAATGCACAAACAGTAATTTCTCCGCATTGCAAGGTGCAATTCGGAAATTTTTTGCTTTTTCCTGCTCCTCTAAGCATGATAAAGAAGATTGAAAGAGAGTGAGATGCCAGCTCCTTTCATTCAGTCAGTAGCTTCAATCATTTCTGGACGTTTTTCAATGGCAAAAATCAATGAATATTGTAAATGCACAAACAGTAATTTCTCCGCATTGCAAGGTGCAATTCTGAAATTTTTTGCTTTTTCCTGCTCCTCTTAGCATGATAAACAAGATTCAAAGAGAGTGAGATGCCAGCTCGTTTCATTCAGTCAGTAGCTTCAATCATTTCTGGACGTTTTTCAATGGCAAAAATCAATGAATATTGTAAATGCACAAACAGTAATTTCTCCGCATTGCAAGGTGCAATTCTGAAATTTTTTGCTTTTTTCTGCTCCTCTTAGCATGATAAAGAAGATTCAAAGAGAGTGAGATGCCAGCTCCTTTCATTCAGTCAGTAGCTTCAAACATTTCTGGTATATGAATAACATGATGTTTTTCAATGGCAAAAATCAATGAATATTGTAAATGCACAAACAGTAATTTCTCCGCATTGCAAGGTGCAATTCTGAAATTTTTTGCTTTTTCCTGCTCCTCTTAGCATGATAAAGAAGATTCAAAGAGAGTGAGATGCCAGCTCCTTTCATTCAGTCAGTAGCTTCAATCATTTCTGGACGTTTTTCAATGGCAAAAATCAATGAATATTGTAAATGCACAAACAGTAATTTCTCCGCATTGCAAGGTGCAATTCTGAAATTTTTTGCTTTTTCCTGCTCCTCTTAGCAAGATAAACAAGATTCAAAGAGAGTGAGATGCCAGCTCCTTTCATTCAGTCAGTAGCTTCAATCATTTCTGGACGTTTTTCAATGGCAAAAATCAATGAATATTGTAAATGCACAAACAGTAATTTCTCCGCATTGCAAGGTGCAATTCTGAAATTTTTTGCTTTTTCCTGCTCCTCTTAGCATGATAAAGAAGATTCAAAGAGAGTGAGATGCCAGCTCCTTTCATTCAGTCTAGCTTCAATCATTTCTGGACGTTTTTCAATGGCAAAAATCAATGAATATTGTAAATGCACAAACAGTAATTTCTCTGCATTGCAAGGTGCAATTCTGAAATTTTTTGCTTTTTCCTGCTCCTCTTAGCATGATAAAGAAGATTCAAAGAGAGTGAGATGCCAGCTCCTTTCATTCAGTCAGTAGCTTCAATCATTTCTGGACGTTTTTCAATGGCAAAAATCAATGAATATTGTAAATGCACAAACAGTAATTTCTCCGCATTGCAAGGTGCAATTCTGAAATTTTTTGCTTTTTCCTGCTCCTCTTAGCATGATAAAGAAGATTCAAAGAGAGTGAGATGCCAGCTCCTTTCATTCAGTCAGTAGCTTCAAACATTTCTGGTATATGAATAACATGTTTTTCAATGGCAAAAATCAATGAATATTGTAAATGCACAAACAGTAATTTCTCCGCATTGCAAGGTGCAATTCTGAAATTTTTTGCTTTTTCCTGCTCCTCTTAGCATGATAAAGAAGATTCAAAGAGAGTGAGATGCCAGCTCCTTTCATTCAGTCAGTAGCTTCAATCATTTCTGGACGTTTTTCAATGGCAAAAATCAATGAATATTGTAAATGCACAAACAGTAATTTCTCCGCATTGCAAGGTGCAATTCTGAAATTTTTTGCTTTTTCCTGCTCCTCTTAGCATGATAAAGAAGATTCAAAGAGAGTGAGATGCCAGCTCCTTTCATTCAGTCTAGCTTCAATCATTTCTGGACGTTTTTCAATGGCAAAAATCAATGAATATTGTAAATGCACAAACAGTAATTTCTCCGCATTGCAAGGTGCAATTCTGAAATTTTTTGCTTTTTCCTGCTCCTCTTAGCATGATAAAGAAGATTCAAAGAGAGTGAGATGCCAGCTCCTTTCATTCAGTCAGCAGCTTCAATCATTTCTGGACGTTTTTCAATGGCAAAAATCAATGAATATTTTAAATGCACAAACAGTAATTTCTCCGCATTGCAAGGTGCAATTCTGAAATTTTTTGCTTTTTCCTGCTCCTCTTAGCATGATAAAGAAGATTCAAAGAGAGTGAGATGCCAGCTCCTTTCATTCAGTCAGTAGCTTCAAACATTTCTGGTATATGAATAACATGTTTTTCAATGGCAAAAATCAATGAATATTGTAAATGCACAAACAGTAATTTCTCCGCATTGCAAGGTGCAATTCTGAAATTTTTTGCTTTTTCCTGCTCCTCTTAGCATGATAAAGAAGATTCAAAGAGAGTGAGATGCCAGCTCCTTTCATTCAGTCAGTAGCTTCAATCATTTCTGGACGTTTTTCAATGGCAAAAATCATTGAATATTGTAAATGCACAAACAGTAATTTCTCCGCATTGCAAGGTGCAATTCTGAAATTTTTTGCTTTTTCCTGCTCCTCTTAGCATGATAAAGAAGATTCAAAGAGAGTGAGATGCCAGCTCCTTTCATTCAGTCAGTAGCTTCAATCATTTCTGGTATATGAATAACATGATGTTTTTCAATGGCAAAAATCAATGAATATTGTAAATGCACAAACAGTAATTTCTCCGCATTGCAAGGTGCAATTCTGAAATTTTTTGCTTTTTCCTGCTCCTCTAAGCATGATAAAGAAGATTCAAGGAGAGTGAGATGCCAGCTCCTTTCATTCAGTCAGTAGCTTCAATCATTTCTGGACGTTTTTCAATGGCAAAAATCAATGAATATTGTAAATGCACAAACAGTAATTTCTCCGCATTGCAAGGTGCAATTCTGAAATTTTTTGCTTTTTCCTGCTCCTCTTAGCATGATAAAGAAGATTCAAAGAGAGTGAGATGCCAGCTCCTTTTATTCAGTCAGTAGCTTCAAACATTTCTGGTATATGAATAACATGATGTTTTTCAATGGCAAAAATCACTGAATATTGTAAATGCACAAACAGTAATTTCTCCGCATTGCAAGGTGCAATTCTGAAATTTTTTGCTTTTTCCTGCTCCTCTTAGCATGATAAAGATTCAAAGAGAGTGAGATGCCAGCTCCTTTCATTCAGTCAGTAGCTTCAATCATTTCTGGACGTTTTTCAATGGCAAAAATCAATGAATATTGTAAATGCACAAACAGTAATTTCTCCGCATTGCAAGGTGCAATTCTGAAATTTTTTGCTTTTTCCTGTTCCTCTTAGCATGATAAAGAAGATTCAAAGAGAGTGAGATGCCAGCTCCTTTCATTCAGTCAGTAGCTTCAAACATTTCTGGTATATGAATAACATGATGTTTTTCAATGGCAAAAATCAATGAATATTGTAAATGCACAAACAGTAATTTCTCCGCATTGCAAGGTGCAATTCTGAAATTTTTTGCTTTTTCCTGCTCCTCTTAGCATGATAAAGAAGATTCAAAGAGAGTGAGATGCCAGCTCCTTTCATTCAGTAAGTAGCTTCAATCATTTCTGGACGTTTTTCAATGGCAAAAATCAATGAATATTGTAAATGCACAAACAGTAATTTCTCCGCATTGCAAGGTGCAATTCTGAAATTTTTTGCTTTTTCCTGCTCCTCTTAGCATGATAAACAAGATTCAAAGAGAGTGAGATGCCCGCTCCTTTCATTCAGTCAGTAGCTTCAATCATTTCTGGACGTTTTTCAATGGCAAAAATCAATGAATATTGTAAATGCACAAACAGTAATTTCTCCGCATTGCAAGGTGCAATTCTGAAATTTTTTGCTTTTTCCTGCTCCTCTTAGCATGATAAAGAAGATTCAAAGAGAGTGAGATGCCAGCTCCTTTCATTCAGTCAGTAGCTTCAAACATTTCTGGTATATGAATAACATGATATTTTTCAATGGCAAAAATCAATGAATATTGTAAATGCACAAACAGTAATTTCTCCGCATTGAAAGGTGCAATTCTGAAATTTTTTGCTTTTTCCTGCTCCTCTTAGCATGATAAAGAAGATTCAAAGAGAGTGAGATGCCAGCTCCTTTCATTCAGTCAGTAGCTTCAATCATTTCTGGACGTTTTTCAATGGCAAAAATCAATGAATATTGTAAATGCACAAACAGTAATTTCTCCGCATTGCAAGGTGCAATTCTGAAATTTTTTGCTTTTTCCTGCTCCTCTTAGCATGATAAACAAGATTCAAACAGAGTGAGATGCCAGCTCCTTTCATTCAGTCAGTAGCTTCAATCATTTCTGGACGTTTTTCAATGGCAAAAATCAATGAATATTGTAAATGCACAAACAGTAATTTCTCCGCATTGCAAGGTGCAATTCTGAAATTTTTTGCTTTTTTCTGCTACTCTTAGCATGATAAAGAAGATTCAAAGAGAGTGAGATGCCAGCTCCTTTCATTCAGTCAGTAGCTTCAAACATTTCTGGTATATGAATAACATGATGTTTTTCAATGGCAAAAATCAATGAATATTGTAAATGCACAAACAGTAATTTCTCCGCATTGCAAGGTGCAATTCTGAAATTTTTTGCTTTTTCCTGCTCCTCTTAGCATGATAAAGAAGATTCAAAGAGAGTGAGATGCCAGCTCCTTTCATTCAGTCAGTAGCTTCAAACATTTCTGGTATATGAATAACATGATATTTTTCAATGGCAAAAATCAATGAATATTGTAAATGCACAAACAGTAATTTCTCCGCATTGAAAGGTGCAATTCTGAAATTTTTTGCTTTTTCCTGCTCCTCTTAGCATGATAAAGAAGATTCAAAGAGAGTGAGATGCCAGCTCCTTTCATTCAGTCAGTAGCTTCAATCATTTCTGGACGTTTTTCAATGGCAAAAATCAATGAATATTGTAAATGCACAAACAGTAATTTCTCCGCATTGCAAGGTGCAATTCTGAAATTTTTTCCTTTTTCCTGCTCCTCTTAGCATGATAAACAAGATTCAAACAGAGTGAGATGCCAGCTCCTTTCATTCAGTCAGTAGCTTCAATCATTTCTGGACATTTTTCAATGGCAAAAATCAATGAATATTGTAAATGCACAAACAGTAATTTCTCCGCATTGCAAGGTGCAATTCTGAAATTTTTTGCTTTTTTCTGCTACTCTTAGCATGATAAAGAATATTCAAAGAGAGTGAGATGCCAGCTCCTTTCATTCAGTCAGTAGCTTCAAACATTTCTGGTATATGAATAACATGATGTTTTTCAATGGCAAAAATCAATGAATATTGTAAATGCACAAACAGTAATTTCTCCGCATTGCAAGGTGCAATTCTGAAATTTTTTGCTTTTTCCTGCTCCTCTTAGCATGATAAAGAAGATTCAAAGAGAGAGATGCCAGCTCCTTTCATTCAGTCAGTAGCTTCAAACATTTCTGGTATATGAATAACATGATGTTTTTCAAAGGCAAAAATCAATGAATATTGTAAATGCACAAACAGTAATTTCTCCGCATTGCAAGGTGCAATTCTGAAATTTTTTGCTTTTTCCTGCTCCTCTTAGCATGATAAAGAAGATTCAAAGAGAGTGAGATGCCAGCTCCTTTCATTCAGTCAGTAGCTTCAATCATTTCTGGATGTTTTTCAATGGCAAAAATCAATGAATATTGTAAATGCACAAACAGTAATTTCTCCGCATTGCAAGGTGCAATTCTGAAATTTTTTGCTTTTTCCTGCTCCTCTTAGCAAGATAAACAAGATTCAAAGAGAGTGAGATGCCAGCTCCTTTCATTCAGTCAGTAGCTTCAATCATTTCTGGACGTTTTTCAATGGCAAAAATTAATGAATATTGTAAATGCACAAACAGTAATTTCTCCGCATTGCAAGGTGCAATTCTGAAATTTTTTGCTTTTTCCTTCTCCTCTTAGCATGATAAAGAAGATTCAAAGAGAGTGAGATGCCAGCTCATTTCATTCAGTCAGTAGCTTCAATCATTTCTGGACGTTTTTCAATGGCAAAAATCAATGAATATTGTAAATGCACAAACAGTAATTTCTCCACATTGCAAGGTGCAATTCTGAAATTTTTTGCTTTTTCCTGCTCCTCTTAGCATGATAAAGAAGATTCAAAGAGAGTGAGATTCCAGCTCCTTTCATTCAGTCAGTAGCTTCAAACATTTCTGGTATATGAATAACATGATGTTTTTCAATGGCAAAAATCAATGAATATTGTAAATGCACAAACAGTAATTTCTCCGCATTGCAAGGTGCAATTCTGAAATTTTTTGCTTTTTCCTGCTCCTCTTAGCATGATAAAGAAGATTCAAAGAGAGTGAGATGCCAGCTCCTTTCATTCAGTCAGTAGCTTCAATCATTTCTGGACGTTTTTCAATGGCAAAAATCAATGAATATTGTAAATGCACAAACAGTAATTTCTCCGCATTGCAAGGTGCAATTCTGAAATTTTTTGCTTTTTCCTGCTCCTCTTAGCATGATAAAGAAGATTCAAAGAGAGTGAGATGCCAGCTCCTTTCATTCAGTCAGTAGCTTCAAACATTTCTGGTATATGAATAACATGATGTTTTTCAATGGCAAAAATCAATGAATATTGTAAATGCACAAACAGTAATTTCTCCGCATTGCAAGGTGCAATTCTGAAATTTTTTGCTTTTTCCTGCTCCTCTTAGCATGATAAAGAAGATTCAAAGAGAGTGAGATGCCAGCTCCTTTCATTCAGTAAGTAGCTTCAATCATTTCTGGACGTTTTTCAATGGCAAAAATCAATGAATATTGTAAATGCACAAACAGTAATTTCTCCGCATTGCAAGGTGCAATTCTGAAATTTTTTGCTTTTTCCTGCTCCTCTTAGCATGATAAACAAGATTCAAAGAGAGTGAGATGCCAGCTCCTTTCATTCAGTCAGTAGCTTCAATCATTTCTGGACGTTTTTCAATGGCAAAAATCAATGAATATTGTAAATGCACAAACAGTAATTTCTCCGCATTGCAAGGTGCAATTCTGAAATTTTTTGCTTTTTCCTGCTCCTCTTAGCAAGATAAACAAGATTCAAAGAGAGTGAGATGCCAGCTCCTTTCATTCAGTCAGTAGCTTCAATCATTTCTGGACGTTTTTCAATGGCAAAAATCAATGAATATTGTAAATGCACAAACAGTAATTTCTCCGCATTGCAAGGTGCAATTCTGAAATTTTTTGCTTTTTCCTGCTCCTCTTAGCATGATAAAGAAGATTCAAAGAGAGTGAGATGCCAGCTCCTTTCATTCAGTCAGTAGCTTCAATCATTTCTGGACGTTTTTCAATGGCAAAAATCAATGAATATTGTAAATGCACAAACAGTAATTTCTCCGCATTGCAAGGTGCAATTCTGAAATTTTTTGCTTTTTCCTGCTCCTCTTAGCATGATAAAGAAGATTCAAAGAGAGTGAGATGCCAGCTCCTTTCATTCAGTCAGTAGCTTCAAACATTTCTGGTATATGAATAACATGATGTTTTTCAATGGCAAAAATCAATGAATATTGTAAATGCACAAACAGTAATTTCTCCGCATTGCAAGGTGCAATTCTGAAATTTTTTGCTTTTTCCTGCTCCTCTGAGCATGATAAAGAAGATTCAAGGAGAGTGAGATGCCAGCTCCTTTCATTCAGTCAGTAGCTTCAATCATTTCTGGACGTTTTTCAATGGCAAAAATCAATGAATATTGTAAATGCACAAACAGTAATTTCTCCGCATTGCAAGGTGCAATTCTGAAATTTTTTGCTTTTTCCTGCTCCTCTTAGCATGATAAACAAGATTCAAAGAGAGTGAGATGCCAGCTCCTTTCATTCAGTCAGTAGCTTCAATCATTTCTGGACGTTTTTCAATGGCAAAAATCAATGAATATTGTAAATGCACAAACAGTAATTTCTCCGCATTGCAAGGTGCAATTCTGAAATTTTTTGCTTTTTCCTGCTCCTCTTAGCATGATAAAGAAGATTCAAAGAGAGTGAGATGCCAGCTCCTTTCATTCATTCAGTAGCTTCAAACATTTCTGGTATATGAATAACATGATGTTTTTCAATGGCAAAAATCACTGAATATATGTAAATGCACAAACAGTAATTTCTCCGCATTGCAAGGTGCAATTCTGAAATTTTTTGCTTTTTCCTGCTCCTCTTAGCATGATAAAGAAGATTCAAAGAGAGTGAGATGCCAGCTCCTTTCATTCAGTCAGTAGCTTCAATCATTTCTGGACGTTTTTCAATGGCAAAAATCAATGAATATTGTAAATGCACAAACAGTAATTTCTCCGCATTGCAAGGTGCAATTCTGAAATTTTTTGCTTTTTCCTGCTCCTCTTAGCATGATAAAGAAGATTCAAAGAGAGTGAGATGCCAGCTCCTTTCATTCAGTCAGTAGCTTCAAACATTTCTGGTATATGAATAACATGATGTTTTTCAATGGCAAAAATCAATGAATATTGTAAATGGACAAACAGTAATTTCTCCGCATTGCAAGGTGCAATTCTGAAATTTTTTGCTTTTTCCTGCTCCTCTTAGCATGATAAAGAAGATTCAAAGAGAGTGAGATGCCAGCTCCTTTCATTCAGTCAGTAGCTTCAATCATTTCTGGACGTTTTTCAATGGCAAAAATCAATGAATATTGTAAATGCACAAACAGTAATTTCTCCGCATTGCAAGGTGCAATTCTGAAATTTTTTGCTTTTTCCTGCTCCTCTTAGCATGATAAAGAAGATTCAAAGAGAGTGAGATGCCAGCTCCTTTCATTCAGTCAGTAGCTCCAAACATTTCTGGTATATGAATAACATGATATTTTTCAATGGCAAAAATCAATGAATATTGTAAATGCACAAACAGTAATTTCTCCGCATTGAAAGGTGCAATTCTGAAATTTTTTGCTTTTTCCTGCTCCTCTTAGCATGATAAAGAAGATTCAAAGAGAGTGAGATGCCAGCTCCTTTCATTCAGTAAGTAGCTTCAATCATTTCTGGACGTTTTTCAATGGCAAAAATCA
This sequence comes from Phyllobates terribilis, assembly GCF_046119375.1. NCBI lineage: Eukaryota > Metazoa > Chordata > Amphibia > Anura > Dendrobatidae > Phyllobates > Phyllobates terribilis. The sequence continues at coordinate 81,084 of NW_027364232.1, read as the reverse complement.
ATGAATATTGTAAATGCACAAACAGTAATTTCTCCGCATTGCAAGGTGCAATTCTGAAATTTTTTGCTTTTTCCTGCTCCTCTTAGCATGATAAACAAGATTCAAAGAGAGTGAGATGCCAGCTCCTTTCATTCAGTCAGTAGCTTCAATCATTTCTGGACGTTTTTCAATGGCAAAAATCAATGAATATTGTAAATGCACAAACAGTAATTTCTCCGCATTGCAAGATGCAATTCTGAAATTTTTTGCTTTTTTCTGCTCCTCTTAGCATGATAAAGAAGATTCAAAGAGAGTGAGATGCCAGCTCCTTTCATTCAGTCAGTAGCTTCAAACATTTCTGGTATATGAATAACATGATATTTTTCAATGGCAAAAATCAATGAATATTGTAAATGCACAAACAGTAATTTCTCCGCATTGAAAGGTGCAATTCTGAAATTTTTTGCTTTTTCCTGCTCCTCTTAGCATGATAAAGAAGATTCAAAGAGAGTGAGATGCCAGCTCCTTTCATTCAGTCAGTAGCTTCAATCATTTCTGGATGTTTTTCAATGGCAAAAATCAATGAATATTGTAAATGCACAAACAGTAATTTCTCCGCATTGCAAGGTGCAATTCTGAAATTTTTTGCTTTTTCCTGCTCCTCTTAGCATGATAAACAAGATTCAAACAGAGTGAGATGCCAGCTACTTTCATTCAGTCAGTAGCTTCAATCATTTCTGGACGTTTTTCAATGGCAAAAATCAATGAATATTGTAAATGCACAAACAGTAATTTCTCCGCATTGCAAGGTGCAATTCTGAAATTTTTTGCTTTTTCCTGCTCCTCTTAGCATGATAAAGAAGATTCAAAGAGAGTGAGATGCCAGCTCCTTTCATTCAGTCAGTAGCTTCAAACATTTCTGGTATATGAATAACATGATGTTTTTCAATGGCAGAAATCAATGAATATTGTAAATGCACAAACAGTAATTTCTCCGCATTGCAAGGTGCAATTCTGAAATTTTTTGCTTTTTCCTGCTCCTCTTAGCATGATAAAGAAGATTCAAAGAGAGTGAGATGCCAGCTCCTTTCATTCAGTAAGTAGCTTCAATCATTTCTGGACGTTTTTCAATGGCAAAAATCAATGAATATTGTAAATGCACAAACAGTAATTTCTCCGCATTGCAAGGTGCAATTCTGAAATTTTTTGCTTTTTCCTGCTCCTCTTAGCAAGAGAAACAAGATTCAAAGAGAGTGAGATGCCAGCTCCTTTCATTCAGTCAGTAGCTCCAAACATTTCTGGTATATGAATAACATGATATTTTTCAATGGCAAAAATCAATGAATATTGTAAATGCACAAACAGTAATTTCTCCGCATTGAAAGGTGCAATTCTGAAATTTTTTGCTTTTTCCTGCTCCTCTTAGCATGATAAAGAAGATTCAAAGAGAGTGAGATGCCAGCTCCTTTCATTCAGTCAGTAGCTTCAATCATTTCTGGACGTTTTTCAATGGCAAAAATCAATGAATATTGTAAATGCACAAACAGTAATTTCTCCGCATTGCAAGGTGCAATTCTGAAATTTTTTGCTTTTTCCTGCTCCTCTTAGCATGATAAACAAGATTCAAACAGAGTGAGATGCCAGCTCCTTTCATTCAGTAAGTAGCTTCAATCATTTCTGGACGTTTTTCAATGGCAAAAATCAATGAATATTGTAAATGCACAAACAGTAATTTCTCCGCATTGCAAGGTGCAATTCTGAAATTTTTTGCTTTTTCCTGCTCCTCTTAGCATGATAAACAAGATTCAAAGAGAGTGAGATGCCAGCTCCTTTCATTCAGTCAGTAGCTTCAATCATTTCTGGACGTTTTTCAATGGCAAAAATCAATGAATATTGTAAATGCACAAACAGTAATTTCTCCGCATTGCAAGGTGCAATTCTGAATTTTTTTGCTTTTTCCTGCTCCTCTTAGCATGATAAAGAAGATTCAAAGAGAGTGAGATGCCAGCTCCTTTCATTCAGTCAGTAGCTTCAAACATTTCTGGTATATGAATAACATGATATTTTTCAATGGCAAAAATCAATGAATATTGTAAATGCACAAACAGTAATTTCTCCGCATTGAAAGGTGCAATTCTGAAATTTTTTGCTTTTTCCTGCTCCTCTTAGCATGATAAAGAAGATTCAAAGAGAGTGAGATGCCAGCTCCTTTCATTCAGTCAGTAGCTTCAATCATTTCTGGACGTTTTTCAATGGCAAAAATCAATGAATATTGTAAATGCACAAACAGTAATTTCTCCGCATTGCAAGGTGCAATTCTGAAATTTTTTGCTTTTTCCTGCTCCTCTTAGCATGATAAACAAGATTCAAACAGAGTGAGATGCCAGCTACTTTCATTCAGTCAGTAGCTTCAATCATTTCTGGACGTTTTTCAATGGCAAAAATCAATGAATATTGTAAATGCACAAACAGTAATTTCTCCGCATTGCAAGGTGCAATTCTGAAATTTTTTGCTTTTTCCTGCTCCTCTTAGCATGATAAAGAAGATTCAAAGAGAGTGAGATGCCAGCTCCTTTCATTCAGTCAGTAGCTTCAAACATTTCTGGTATATGAATAACATGATGTTTTTCAATGGCAAAAATCAATGAATATTGTAAATGCACAAACAGTAATTTCTCCGCATTGCAAGGTGCAATTCTGAAATTTTTTGCTTTTTCCTGCTCCTCTTAGCATGATAAAGAAGATTCAAAGAGAGTGAGATGCCAGCTCCTTTCATTCAGTAAGTAGCTTCAATCATTTCTGGACGTTTTTCAATGGCAAAAATCAATGAATATTGTAAATGCACAAACAGTAATTTCTCCGCATTGCAAGGTGCAATTCTGAAATTTTTTGCTTTTTCCTGCTCCTCTTAGCAAGATAAACAAGATTCAAAGAGAGTGAGATGCCAGCTCCTTTCATTCAGTCAGTAGCTCCAAACATTTCTGGTATATGAATAACATGATATTTTTCAATGGCAAAAATCAATGAATATTGTAAATGCACAAACAGTAATTTCTCCGCATTGAAAGGTGCAATTCTGAAATTTTTTGCTTTTTCCTGCTCCTCTTAGCATGATAAAGAAGATTCAAAGAGAGTGAGATGCCAGCTCCTTTCATTCAGTCAGTAGCTTCAATCATTTCTGGACGTTTTTCAATGGCAAAAATCAATGAATATTGTAAATGCACAAACAGTAATTTCTCCGCATTGCAAGGTGCAATTCTGAAATTTTTTGCTTTTTCCTGCTCCTCTTAGCATGATAAACAAGATTCAAAGAGAGTGAGATGCCAGCTCCTTTCATTCAGTCAGTAGCTTCAATCATTTCTGGACGTTTTTCAATGGCAAAAATCAATGAATATTGTAAATGCACAAACAGTAATTTCTCCGCATTGCAAGGTGCAATTCTGAAATTTTTTGTTTTTTTCTACTAATCTTAGCATGATAAAGAAGATTCAAAGAGAGTGAGATGCCAGCTCCTTTCATTCAGTCAGTAGCTTCAAACATTTCTGGTATATGAATAACATGATGTTTTTCAATGGCAAAAATCAATGAATATTGTAAATGCACAAACAGTAATTTCTCCGCATTGCAAGGTCCAATTCTGAAATTTTTTGCTTTTTCCTGCTCCTCTTAGCATGATAAAGAAGATTCAAAGACAGTGAGATGCCAGCTCCATTCATTCAGTCAGTAGCTTCAAACATTTCTGGTATATGAATAACATGATGTTTTTCAATGGCAAAAATCAATGAATATTGTAAATGCACAAACAGTAATTTCTCCGCATTGCAAGGTGCAATTCTGAAATTTTTTGCTTTTTCCTGCTCCTCTTAGCATGATAAAGAAGATTCAAAGAGAGTGAGATGCCAGCTCCTTTCATTCAGTCAGTAGCTTCAATCATTTCTGGACGTTTTTCAATGGCAAAAATCAATGAATATTGTAAATGTACAAACAGTAATTTCTCCGCATTGCAAGGTGCAATTCTGAAATTTTTTGCTTTTTCCTGCTCCTCTTAGCAAGATAAACAAGATTCAAAGAGAGTGAGATGCCAGCTCCTTTCATTCAGTCAGTAGCTTCAATCATTTCTGGACGTTTTTCAATGGCAAAAATCAATGAATATTGTAAATGCACAAACAGTAATTTCTCCGCATTGCAAGGTGCAATTCTGAAATTTTTTGCTTTTTCCTGCTCCTCTTAGCATGATAAAGAAGATTCAAAGAGAGTGAGATGCCAGCTCCTTTCATTCAGTCAGTAGCTTCAATCATTTCTGGACGTTTTTCAATGGCAAAAATCAATGAATATTGTAAATGCACAAACAGTAATTTCTCCGCATTGCAAGGTGCAATTCTGAAATTTTTTGCTTTTTCCTGCTCCTCTTAGCATGATAAACAAGATTCAAAGAGAGTGAGATGCCAGCTCCTTTCATTCAGTCAGTAGCTCCAAACATTTCTGGTATATGAATAACATGATATTTTTCAATGGCAAAAATCAATGAATATTGTAAATGCACAAACAGTAATTTCTCCGCATTGAAAGGTGCAATTCTGAAATTTTTTGCTTTTTCCTGCTCCTCTTAGCATGATAAAGAAGATTCAAAGAGAGTGAGATGCCAGCTCCTTTCATTCAGTCAGTAGCTTCAATCATTTCTGGACGTTTTTCAATGGCAAAAATCAATGAATATTGTAAATGCACAAACAGTAATTTCTCCGCATTGCAAGGTGCAATTCTGAAATTTTTTGCTTTTTCCTGCTCCTCTTAGCATGATAAACAAGATTCAAACAGAGTGAGATGCCAGCTCCTTTCATTCAGTCAGTAGCTTCAATCATTTCTGGACGTTTTTCAATGGCAAAAATCGATGAATATTGTAAATGCACAAACAGTAATTTCTCCGCATTGCAAGGTGCAATTCTGAAATTTTTTGCTTTTTTCTACTAATCTTAGCATGATAAAGAAGATTCAAAGAGAGTGAGATGCCAGCTCCTTTCATTCAGTCAGTAGCTTCAAACATTTCTGGTATATGAATAACATGATGTTTTTCAATGGCAAAAATCAATGAATATTGTAAATGCACAAACAGTAATTTCTCCGCATTGCAAGGTCCAATTCTGAAATTTTTTGCTTTTTCCTGCTCCTCTTAGCATGATAAAGAAGATTCAAAGAGAGTGAGATGCCAGCTCCTTTCATTCAGTCAGTAGCTTCAAACATTTCTGGTATATGAATAACATGATGTTTTTCAATGGCAAAAATCAATGAATATTGTAAATGCACAAACAGTAATTTCTCCTCATTGCAAGGTGCAATTCTGAAATTTTTTGCTTTTTCCTGTTCCTCTTAGCATGATAAAGAAGAATCAAAGAGAGTGAGATGCCAGCTCCTTTCATTCAGTCAGTAGCTTCAAACATTTCTGGTATATGAATAACATGATGTTTTTCAATGGCAAAAATCAATGAATATTGTAAATGCACAAACAGTAATTTCTCCGCATTGCAAGGTGCAATTCTGAAATTTTTTGCTTTTTCCTGCTCCTCTTAGCATGATAAAGAAGATTCAAAGAGAGTGAGATGCCAGCTCCTTTCATTCAGTAAGTAGCTTCAATCATTTCTGGATGTTTTTCAATGGCAAAAATCAATGAATATTGTAAATGCACAAACAGTAATTTCTCCGCATTGCAAGGTGCAATTCTGAAATTTTTTGCTTTTTCCTGCTCCTCTTAGCATGATAAAGAAGATTCAAAGAGAGTGAGATGCCAGCTCCTTTCATTCAGTCAGTAGCTTCAATCATTTCTGGACGTTTTTCAATGGCAAAAATCAATGAATATTGTAAATGCACAAACAGTAATTTCTCCGCATTGCAAGGTGCAATTCTGAATTTTTTTGCTTTTTCCTGCTCCTCTTAGCATGATAAAGAAGATTCAAAGAGAGTGAGATGCCAGCTCCTTTCATTCAGTCAGTAGCTTCAAACATTTCTGGTATATGAATAACATGATATTTTTCAATGGCAAAAATCAATGAATATTGTAAATGCACAAACAGTAATTTCTCCGCATTGAAAGGTGCAATTCTGAAATTTTTTGCTTTTTCCTGCTCCTCTTAGCATGATAAAGAAGATTCAAAGAGAGTGAGATGCCAGCTCCTTTCATTCAGTCAGTAGCTTCAATCATTTCTGGACGTTTTTCAATGGCAAAAATCAATGAATATTGTAAATGCACAAACAGTAATTTCTCCGCATTGCAAGGTGCAATTCTGAAATTTTTTGCTTTTTCCTGCTCCTCTTAGCATGATAAACAAGATTCAAACAGAGTGAGATGCCAGCTACTTTCATTCAGTCAGTAGCTTCAATCATTTCTGGACGTTTTTCAATGGCAAAAATCAATGAATATTGTAAATGCACAAACAGTAATTTCTCCGCATTGCAAGGTGCAATTCTGAAATTTTTTGCTTTTTCCTGCTCCTCTTAGCATGATAAAGAAGATTCAAAGAGAGTGAGATGCCAGCTCCTTTCATTCAGTCAGTAGCTTCAAACATTTCTGGTATATGAATAACATGATGTTTTTCAATGGCAAAAATCAATGAATATTGTAAATGCACAAACAGTAATTTCTCCGCATTGCAAGGTGCAATTCTGAAATTTTTTGCTTTTTCCTGCTCCTCTTAGCATGATAAAGAAGATTCAAAGAGAGTGAGATGTCAGCTCCTTTCATTCAGTAAGTAGCTTCAATCATTTCTGGACGTTTTTCAATGGCAAAAATCAATGAATATTGTAAATGCACAAACAGTAATTTCTCCGCATTGCAAGGTGCAATTCTGAAATTTTTTGCTTTTTCCTGCTCCTCTTAGCAAGATAAACAAGATTCAAAGAGAGTGAGACGCCAGCTCCTTTCATTCAGTCAGTAGCTCCAAACATTTCTGGTATATGAATAACATGATATTTTTCAATGGCAAAAATCAATGAATATTGTAAATGCACAAACAGTAATTTCTCCGCATTGAAAGGTGCAATTCTGAAATTTTTTGCTTTTTCCTGCTCCTCTTAGCATGATAAAGAAGATTCAAAGAGAGTGAGATGCCAGCTCCTTTCATTCAGTCAGTAGCTTCAATCATTTCTGGACGTTTTTCAATGGCAAAAATCAATGAATATTGTAAATGCACAAACAGTAATTTCTCCGCATTGCAAGGTGCAATTCTGAAATTTTTTGCTTTTTCCTGCTCCTCTTAGCATGATAAACAAGATTCAAAGAGAGTGAGATGCCAGCTCCTTTCATTCAGTCAGTAGCTTCAATCATTTCTGGACGTTTTTCAATGGCAAAAATCAATGAATATTGTAAATGCACAAACAGTAATTTCTCCGCATTGCAAGGTGCAATTCTGAAATTTTTTGTTTTTTTCTACTAATCTTAGCATGATAAAGAAGATTCAAAGAGAGTGAGATGCCAGCTCCTTTCATTCAGTCAGTAGCTTCAAACATTTCTGGTATATGAATAACATGATGTTTTTCAATGGCAAAAATCAATGAATATTGTAAATGCACAAACAGTAATTTCTCCGCATTGCAAGGTCCAATTCTGAAATTTTTTGCTTTTTCCTGCTCCTCTTAGCATGATAAAGAAGATTCAAAGACAGTGAGATGCCAGCTCCATTCATTCAGTCAGTAGCTTCAAACATTTCTGGTATATGAATAACATGATGTTTTTCAATGGCAAAAATCAATGAATATTGTAAATGCACAAACAGTAATTTCTCCGCATTGCAAGGTGCAATTCTGAAATTTTTTGCTTTTTCCTGCTCCTCTTAGCATGATAAAGAAGATTCAAAGAGAGTGAGATGCCAGCTCCTTTCATTCAGTCAGTAGCTTCAATCATTTCTGGACGTTTTTCAATGGCAAAAATCAATGAATATTGTAAATGTACAAACAGTAATTTCTCCGCATTGCAAGGTGCAATTCTGAAATTTTTTGCTTTTTCCTGCTCCTCTTAGCAAGATAAACAAGATTCAAAGAGAGTGAGATGCCAGCTCCTTTCATTCAGTCAGTAGCTTCAATCATTTCTGGACGTTTTTCAATGGCAAAAATCAATGAATATTGTAAATGCACAAACAGTAATTTCTCCGCATTGCAAGGTGCAATTCTGAAATTTTTTGCTTTTTCCTGCTCCTCTTAGCATGATAAAGAAGATTCAAAGAGAGTGAGATGCCAGCTCCTTTCATTCAGTCAGTAGCTTCAATCATTTCTGGACGTTTTTCAATGGCAAAAATCAATGAATATTGTAAATGCACAAACAGTAATTTCTCCGCATTGCAAGGTGCAATTCTGAAATTTTTTGCTTTTTCCTGCTCCTCTTAGCATGATAAACAAGATTCAAAGAGAGTGAGATGCCAGCTCCTTTCATTCAGTCAGTAGCTCCAAACATTTCTGGTATATGAATAACATGATATTTTTCAATGGCAAAAATCAATGAATATTGTAAATGCACAAACAGTAATTTCTCCGCATTGAAAGGTGCAATTCTGAAATTTTTTGCTTTTTCCTGCTCCTCTTAGCATGATAAAGAAGATTCAAAGAGAGTGAGATGCCAGCTCCTTTCATTCAGTCAGTAGCTTCAATCATTTCTGGACGTTTTTCAATGGCAAAAATCAATGAATATTGTAAATGCACAAACAGTAATTTCTCCGCATTGCAAGGTGCAATTCTGAAATTTTTTGCTTTTTCCTGCTCCTCTTAGCATGATAAACAAGATTCAAACAGAGTGAGATGCCAGCTCCTTTCATTCAGTCAGTAGCTTCAATCATTTCTGGACGTTTTTCAATGGCAAAAATCAATGAATATTGTAAATGCACAAACAGTAATTTCTCCGCATTGCAAGGTGCAATTCTGAAATTTTTTGCTTTTTTCTACTAATCTTAGCATGATAAAGAAGATTCAAAGAGAGTGAGATGCCAGCTCCTTTCATTCAGTCAGTAGCTTCAAACATTTCTGGTATATGAATAACATGATGTTTTTCAATGGCAAAAATCAATGAATATTGTAAATGCACAAACAGTAATTTCTCCGCATTGCAAGGTGCAATTCTGAAATTTTTTGCTTTTTCCTGCTCCTCTTAGCATGATAAAGAAGATTCAAAGAGAGTGAGATGCCAGCTCCTTTCATTCAGTCAGTAGCTTCAAACATTTCTGGTATATGAATAACATGATGTTTTTCAATGGCAAAAATCAATGAATATTGTAAATGCACAAACAGTAATTTCTCCGCATTGCAAGGTGCAATTCTGAAATTTTTTGCTTTTTCCTGCTCCTCTTAGCATGATAAAGAAGATTCAAAGAGAGTGAGATGCCAGCTCCTTTCATTCAGTCAGTAGCTTCAATCATTTCTGGACGTTTTTCAATGGCAAAAATCAATGAATATTGTAAATGTACAAACAGTAATTTCTCCGCATTGCAAGGTGCAATTCTGAAATTTTTTGCTTTTTCCTGCTCCTCTTAGCAAGATAAACAAGATTCAAAGAGAGTGAGATGCCAGCTCCTTTCATTCAGTCAGTAGCTTCAATCATTTCTGGACGTTTTTCAATGGCAAAAATCAATGAATATTGTAAATGCACAAACAGTAATTTCTCCGCATTGCAAGGTGCAATTCTGAAATTTTTTGCTTTTTCCTGCTCCTCTTAGCATGATAAAGAAGATTCAAAGAGAGTGAGATGCCAGCTCCTTTCATTCAGTCAGTAGCTTCAATCATTTCTGGACGTTTTTCAATGGCAAAAATCAATGAATATTGTAAATGTACAAACAGTAATTTCTCCGCATTGCAAGGTGCAATTCTGAAATTTTTTGCTTTTTCCTGCTCCTCTTAGCAAGATAAACAAGATTCAAAGAGAGTGAGATGCCAGCTCCTTTCATTCAGTCAGTAGCTTCAATCATTTCTGGACGTTTTTCAATGGCAAAAATCGATGAATATTGTAAATGCACAAACAGTAATTTCTCCGCATTGCAAGGTGCAATTCTGAAATTTTTTGCTTTTTTCTACTAATCTTAGCATGATAAAGAAGATTCAAAGAGAGTGAGATGCCAGCTCCTTTCATTCAGTCAGTAGCTTCAAACATTTCTGGTATATGAATAACATGATGTTTTTCAATGGCAAAAATCAATGAATATTGTAAATGCACAAACAGTAATTTCTCCGCATTGCAAGGTCCAATTCTGAAATTTTTTGCTTTTTCCTGCTCCTCTTAGCATGATAAAGAAGATTCAAAGAGAGTGAGATGCCAGCTCCTTTCATTCAGTCAGTAGCTTCAAACATTTCTGGTATATGAATAACATGATGTTTTTCAATGGCAAAAATCAATGAATATTGTAAATGCACAAACAGTAATTTCTCCTCATTGCAAGGTGCAATTCTGAAATTTTTTGCTTTTTCCTGTTCCTCTTAGCATGATAAAGAAGAATCAAAGAGAGTGAGATGCCAGCTCCTTTCATTCAGTCAGTAGCTTCAAACATTTCTGGTATATGAATAACATGATGTTTTTCAATGGCAAAAATCAATGAATATTGTAAATGCACAAACAGTAATTTCTCCGCATTGCAAGGTGCAATTCTGAAATTTTTTGCTTTTTCCTGCTCCTCTTAGCATGATAAAGAAGATTCAAAGAGAGTGAGATGCCAGCTCCTTTCATTCAGTAAGTAGCTTCAATCATTTCTGGATGTTTTTCAATGGCAAAAATCAATGAATATTGTAAATGCACAAACAGTAATTTCTCCGCATTGCAAGGTGCAATTCTGAAATTTTTTGCTTTTTCCTGCTCCTCTTAGCATGATAAAGAAGATTCAAAGAGAGTGAGATGCCAGCTCCTTTCATTCAGTCAGTAGCTTCAATCATTTCTGGACGTTTTTCAATGGCAAAAATCAATGAATATTGTAAATGCACAAACAGTAATTTCTCCGCATTGCAAGGTGCAATTCTGAATTTTTTTGCTTTTTCCTGCTCCTCTTAGCATGATAAAGAAGATTCAAAGACAGTGAGATGCCAGCTCCATTCATTCAGTCAGTAGCTTCAAACATTTCTGGTATATGAATAACATGATGTTTTTCAATGGCAAAAATCAATGAATATTGTAAATGCACAAACAGTAATTTCTCCGCATTGCAAGGTGCAATTCTGAAATTTTTTGCTTTTTCCTGCTCCTCTTAGCATGATAAAGAAGATTCAAAGAGAGTGAGATGCCAGCTCCTTTCATTCAGTCAGTAGCTTCAATCATTTCTGGACGTTTTTCAATGGCAAAAATCAATGAATATTGTAAATGTACAAACAGTAATTTCTCCGCATTGCAAGGTGCAATTCTGAAATTTTTTGCTTTTTCCTGCTCCTCTTAGCAAGATAAACAAGATTCAAAGAGAGTGAGATGCCAGCTCCTTTCATTCAGTCAGTAGCTTCAATCATTTCTGGACGTTTTTCAATGGCAAAAATCAATGAATATTGTAAATGTACAAACAGTAATTTCTCCGCATTGCAAGGTGCAATTCTGAAATTTTTTGCTTTTTCCTGCTCCTCTTAGCATGATAAAGAAGATTCAAAGAGAGTGAGATGCCAGCTCCTTTCATTCAGTCAGTAGCTTCAATCATTTCTGGACGTTTTTCAATGGCAAAAATCAATGAATATTGTAAATGCACAAACAGTAATTTCTCCGCATTGCAAGGTGCAATTCTGAAATTTTTTGCTTTTTCCTGCTCCTCTTAGCATGATAAACAAGATTCAAAGAGAGTGAGATGCCAGCTCCTTTCATTCAGTCAGTAGCTCCAAACATTTCTGGTATATGAATAACATGATATTTTTCAATGGCAAAAATCAATGAATATTGTAAATGCACAAACAGTAATTTCTCCGCATTGAAAGGTGCAATTCTGAAATTTTTTGCTTTTTCCTGCTCCTCTTAGCATGATAAAGAAGATTCAAAGAGAGTGAGATGCCAGCTCCTTTCATTCAGTCAGTAGCTTCAATCATTTCTGGACGTTTTTCAATGGCAAAAATCAATGAATATTGTAAATGCACAAACAGTAATTTCTCCGCATTGCAAGGTGCAATTCTGAAATTTTTTGCTTTTTCCTGCTCCTCTTAGCATGATAAACAAGATTCAAACAGAGTGAGATGCCAGCTCCTTTCATTCAGTCAGTAGCTTCAATCATTTCTGGACGTTTTTCAATGGCAAAAATCAATGAATATTGTAAATGCACAAACAGTAATTTCTCCGCATTGCAAGGTGCAATTCTGAAATTTTTTGCTTTTTTCTACTAATCTTAGCATGATAAAGAAGATTCAAAGAGAGTGAGATGCCAGCTCCTTTCATTCAGTCAGTAGCTTCAAACATTTCTGGTATATGAATAACATGATGTTTTTCAATGGCAAAAATCAATGAATATTGTAAATGCACAAACAGTAATTTCTCCGCATTGCAAGGTGCAATTCTGAAATTTTTTGCTTTTTCCTGCTCCTCTTAGCATGATAAAGAAGATTCAAAGAGAGTGAGATGCCAGCTCCTTTCATTCAGTCAGTAGCTTCAAACATTTCTGGTATATGAATAACATGATGTTTTTCAATGGCAAAAATCAATGAATATTGTAAATGCACAAACAGTAATTTCTCCGCATTGCAAGGTGCAATTCTGAAATTTTTTGCTTTTTCCTGCTCCTCTTAGCATGATAAAGAAGATTCAAAGAGAGTGAGATGCCAGCTCCTTTCATTCAGTCAGTAGCTTCAATCATTTCTGGACGTTTTTCAATGGCAAAAATCAATGAATATTGTAAATGTACAAACAGTAATTTCTCCGCATTGCAAGGTGCAATTCTGAAATTTTTTGCTTTTTCCTGCTCCTCTTAGCAAGATAAACAAGATTCAAAGAGAGTGAGATGCCAGCTCCTTTCATTCAGTCAGTAGCTTCAATCATTTCTGGACGTTTTTCAATGGCAAAAATCAATGAATATTGTAAATGCACAAACAGTAATTTCTCCGCATTGCAAGGTGCAATTCTGAAATTTTTTGCTTTTTCCTGCTCCTCTTAGCATGATAAAGAAGATTCAAAGAGAGTGAGATGCCAGCTCCTTTCATTCAGTCAGTAGCTTCAATCATTTCTGGACGTTTTTCAATGGCAAAAATCAATGAATATTGTAAATGTACAAACAGTAATTTCTCCGCATTGCAAGGTGCAATTCTGAAATTTTTTGCTTTTTCCTGCTCCTCTTAGCAAGATAAACAAGATTCAAAGAGAGTGAGATGCCAGCTCCTTTCATTCAGTCAGTAGCTTCAATCATTTCTGGACGTTTTTCAATGGCAAAAATCGATGAATATTGTAAATGCACAAACAGTAATTTCTCCGCATTGCAAGGTGCAATTCTGAAATTTTTTGCTTTTTTCTACTAATCTTAGCATGATAAAGAAGATTCAAAGAGAGTGAGATGCCAGCTCCTTTCATTCAGTCAGTAGCTTCAAACATTTCTGGTATATGAATAACATGATGTTTTTCAATGGCAAAAATCAATGAATATTGTAAATGCACAAACAGTAATTTCTCCGCATTGCAAGGTCCAATTCTGAAATTTTTTGCTTTTTCCTGCTCCTCTTAGCATGATAAAGAAGATTCAAAGAGAGTGAGATGCCAGCTCCTTTCATTCAGTCAGTAGCTTCAAACATTTCTGGTATATGAATAACATGATGTTTTTCAATGGCAAAAATCAATGAATATTGTAAATGCACAAACAGTAATTTCTCCTCATTGCAAGGTGCAATTCTGAAATTTTTTGCTTTTTCCTGTTCCTCTTAGCATGATAAAGAAGAATCAAAGAGAGTGAGATGCCAGCTCCTTTCATTCAGTCAGTAGCTTCAAACATTTCTGGTATATGAATAACATGATGTTTTTCAATGGCAAAAATCAATGAATATTGTAAATGCACAAACAGTAATTTCTCCGCATTGCAAGGTGCAATTCTGAAATTTTTTGCTTTTTCCTGCTCCTCTTAGCATGATAAAGAAGATTCAAAGAGAGTGAGATGCCAGCTCCTTTCATTCAGTAAGTAGCTTCAATCATTTCTGGATGTTTTTCAATGGCAAAAATCAATGAATATTGTAAATGCACAAACAGTAATTTCTCCGCATTGCAAGGTGCAATTCTGAAATTTTTTGCTTTTTCCTGCTCCTCTTAGCATGATAAAGAAGATTCAAAGAGAGTGAGATGCCAGCTCCTTTCATTCAGTCAGTAGCTTCAATCATTTCTGGACGTTTTTCAATGGCAAAAATCAATGAATATTGTAAATGCACAAACAGTAATTTCTCCGCATTGCAAGGTGCAATTCTGAATTTTTTTGCTTTTTCCTGCTCCTCTTAGCATGATAAAGAAGATTCAAAGAGAGTGAGATGCCAGCTCCTTTCATTCAGTCAGTAGCTTCAAACATTTCTGGTATATGAATAACATGATATTTTTCAATGGCAAAAATCAATGAATATTGTAAATGCACAAACAGTAATTTCTCCGCATTGAAAGGTGCAATTCTGAAATTTTTTGCTTTTTCCTGCTCCTCTTAGCATGATAAAGAAGATTCAAAGAGAGTGAGATGCCAGCTCCTTTCATTCAGTCAGTAGCTTCAATCATTTCTGGACGTTTTTCAATGGCAAAAATCAATGAATATTGTAAATGCACAAACAGTAATTTCTCCGCATTGCAAGGTGCAATTCTGAAATTTTTTGCTTTTTCCTGCTCCTCTTAGCATGATAAACAAGATTTAAACAGAGTGAGATGCCAGCTACTTTCATTCAGTCAGTAGCTTCAATCATTTCTGGACGTTTTTCAATGGCAAAAATCAATGAATATTGTAAATGCACAAACAGTAATTTCTCCGCATTGCAAGGTGCAATTCTGAAATTTTTTGCTTTTTCCTGCTCCTCTTAGCATGATAAAGAAGATTCAAAGAGAGTGAGATGCCAGCTCCTTTCATTCAGTCAGTAGCTTCAAACATTTCTGGTATATGAATAACATGATGTTTTTCAATGGCAAAAATCAATGAATATTGTAAATGCACAAACAGTAATTTCTCCGCATTGCAAGGTGCAATTCTGAAATTTTTTGCTTTTTCCTGCTCCTCTTAGCATGATAAAGAAGATTCAAAGAGAGTGAGATGTCAGCTCCTTTCATTCAGTAAGTAGCTTCAATCATTTCTGGACGTTTTTCAATGGCAAAAATCAATGAATATTGTAAATGCACAAACAGTAATTTCTCCGCATTGCAAGGTGCAATTCTGAAATTTTTTGCTTTTTCCTGCTCCTCTTAGCAAGATAAACAAGATTCAAAGAGAGTGAGACGCCAGCTCCTTTCATTCAGTCAGTAGCTCCAAACATTTCTGGTATATGAATAACATGATATTTTTCAAAGGCAAAAATCAATGAATATTGTAAATGCACAAACAGTAATTTCTCCGCATTGAAAGGTGCAATTCTGAAATTTTTTGCTTTTTCCTGCTCCTCTTAGCATGATAAAGAAGATTCAAAGAGAGTGAGATGCCAGCTCCTTTCATTCAGTCAGTAGCTTCAATCATTTCTGGACGTTTTTCAATGGCAAAAATCAATGAATATTGTAAATGCACAAACAGTAATTTCTCCGCATTGCAAGGTGCAATTCTGAAATTTTTTGCTTTTTCCTGCTCCTCTTAGCATGATAAACAAGATTCAAAGAGAGTGAGATGCCAGCTCCTTTCATTCAGTCAGTAGCTTCAATCATTTCTGGACGTTTTTCAATGGCAAAAATCAATGAATATTGTAAATGCACAAACAGTAATTTCTCCGCATTGCAAGGTGCAATTCTGAAATTTTTTGTTTTTTTCTACTAATCTTAGCATGATAAAGAAGATTCAAAGAGAGTGAGATGCCAGCTCCTTTCATTCAGTCAGTAGCTTCAAACATTTCTGGTATATGAATAACATGATGTTTTTCAATGGCAAAAATCAATGAATATTGTAAATGCACAAACAGTAATTTCTCCGCATTGCAAGGTCCAATTCTGAAATTTTTTGCTTTTTCCTGCTCCTCTTAGCATGATAAAGAAGATTCAAAGACAGTGAGATGCCAGCTCCATTCATTCAGTCAGTAGCTTCAAACATTTCTGGTATATGAATAACATGATGTTTTTCAATGGCAAAAATCAATGAATATTGTAAATGCACAAACAGTAATTTCTCCGCATTGCAAGGTGCAATTCTGAAATTTTTTGCTTTTTCCTGCTCCTCTTAGCATGATAAAGAAGATTCAAAGAGAGTGAGATGCCAGCTCCTTTCATTCAGTCAGTAGCTTCAATCATTTCTGGACGTTTTTCAATGGCAAAAATCAATGAATATTGTAAATGTACAAACAGTAATTTCTCCGCATTGCAAGGTGCAATTCTGAAATTTTTTGCTTTTTCCTGCTCCTCTTAGCAAGATAAACAAGATTCAAAGAGAGTGAGATGCCAGCTCCTTTCATTCAGTCAGTAGCTTCAATCATTTCTGGACGTTTTTCAATGGCAAAAATCAATGAATATTGTAAATGCACAAACAGTAATTTCTCCGCATTGCAAGGTGCAATTCTGAAATTTTTTGCTTTTTCCTGCTCCTCTTAGCATGATAAAGA
This sequence comes from Phyllobates terribilis, assembly GCF_046119375.1. Classification (NCBI taxonomy): domain Eukaryota; kingdom Metazoa; phylum Chordata; class Amphibia; order Anura; family Dendrobatidae; genus Phyllobates; species Phyllobates terribilis. The sequence goes on along the minus strand of NW_027364232.1, from coordinate 64,446 downwards.
AGATTCAAAGAGAGTGAGATGCCAGCTCCTTTCATTCAGTCAGTAGCTTCAATCATTTCTGGACGTTTTTCAATGGCAAAAATCAATGAATATTGTAAATGCACAAACAGTAATTTCTCCGCATTGCAAGGTGCAATTCTGAAATTTTTTGCTTTTTCCTGCTCCTCTTAGCATGATAAACAAGATTCAAAGAGAGTGAGATGCCAGCTCCTTTCATTCAGTCAGTAGCTCCAAACATTTCTGGTATATGAATAACATGATATTTTTCAATGGCAAAAATCAATGAATATTGTAAATGCACAAACAGTAATTTCTCCGCATTGAAAGGTGCAATTCTGAAATTTTTTGCTTTTTCCTGCTCCTCTTAGCATGATAAAGAAGATTCAAAGAGAGTGAGATGCCAGCTCCTTTCATTCAGTCAGTAGCTTCAATCATTTCTGGACGTTTTTCAATGGCAAAAATCAATGAATATTGTAAATGCACAAACAGTAATTTCTCCGCATTGCAAGGTGCAATTCTGAAATTTTTTGCTTTTTCCTGCTCCTCTTAGCATGATAAACAAGATTCAAACAGAGTGAGATGCCAGCTCCTTTCATTCAGTCAGTAGCTTCAATCATTTCTGGACGTTTTTCAATGGCAAAAATCAATGAATATTGTAAATGCACAAACAGTAATTTCTCCGCATTGCAAGGTGCAATTCTGAAATTTTTTGCTTTTTTCTACTAATCTTAGCATGATAAAGAAGATTCAAAGAGAGTGAGATGCCAGCTCCTTTCATTCAGTCAGTAGCTTCAAACATTTCTGGTATATGAATAACATGATGTTTTTCAATGGCAAAAATCAATGAATATTGTAAATGCACAAACAGTAATTTCTCCGCATTGCAAGGTGCAATTCTGAAATTTTTTGCTTTTTCCTGCTCCTCTTAGCATGATAAAGAAGATTCAAAGAGAGTGAGATGCCAGCTCCTTTCATTCAGTCAGTAGCTTCAAACATTTCTGGTATATGAATAACATGATGTTTTTCAATGGCAAAAATCAATGAATATTGTAAATGCACAAACAGTAATTTCTCCGCATTGCAAGGTGCAATTCTGAAATTTTTTGCTTTTTCCTGCTCCTCTTAGCATGATAAAGAAGATTCAAAGAGAGTGAGATGCCAGCTCCTTTCATTCAGTCAGTAGCTTCAATCATTTCTGGACGTTTTTCAATGGCAAAAATCAATGAATATTGTAAATGTACAAACAGTAATTTCTCCGCATTGCAAGGTGCAATTCTGAAATTTTTTGCTTTTTCCTGCTCCTCTTAGCAAGATAAACAAGATTCAAAGAGAGTGAGATGCCAGCTCCTTTCATTCAGTCAGTAGCTTCAATCATTTCTGGACGTTTTTCAATGGCAAAAATCAATGAATATTGTAAATGCACAAACAGTAATTTCTCCGCATTGCAAGGTGCAATTCTGAAATTTTTTGCTTTTTCCTGCTCCTCTTAGCATGATAAAGAAGATTCAAAGAGAGTGAGATGCCAGCTCCTTTCATTCAGTCAGTAGCTTCAATCATTTCTGGACGTTTTTCAATGGCAAAAATCAATGAATATTGTAAATGTACAAACAGTAATTTCTCCGCATTGCAAGGTGCAATTCTGAAATTTTTTGCTTTTTCCTGCTCCTCTTAGCAAGATAAACAAGATTCAAAGAGAGTGAGATGCCAGCTCCTTTCATTCAGTCAGTAGCTTCAATCATTTCTGGACGTTTTTCAATGGCAAAAATCAATGAATATTGTAAATGCACAAACAGTAATTTCTCCGCATTGCAAGGTGCAATTCTGAAATTTTTTGCTTTTTCCTGCTCCTCTTAGCATGATAAAGAAGATTCAAAGAGAGTGAGATGCCAGCTCCTTTCATTCAGTCAGTAGCTTCAATCATTTCTGGACGTTTTTCAATGGCAAAAATCAATGAATATTGTAAATGCACAAACAGTAATTTCTCCGCATTGCAAGGTGCAATTCTGAAATTTTTTGCTTTTTCCTGCTCCTCTTAGCATGATAAACAAGATTCAAAGAGAGTGAGATGCCAGCTCCTTTCATTCAGTCAGTAGCTCCAAACATTTCTGGTATATGAATAACATGATATTTTTCAATGGCAAAAATCAATGAATATTGTAAATGCACAAACAGTAATTTCTCCGCATTGAAAGGTGCAATTCTGAAATTTTTTGCTTTTTCCTGCTCCTCTTAGCATGATAAAGAAGATTCAAAGAGAGTGAGATGCCAGCTCCTTTCATTCAGTCAGTAGCTTCAATCATTTCTGGACGTTTTTCAATGGCAAAAATCAATGAATATTGTAAATGCACAAACAGTAATTTCTCCGCATTGCAAGGTGCAATTCTGAAATTTTTTGCTTTTTCCTGCTCCTCTTAGCATGATAAACAAGATTCAAACAGAGTGAGATGCCAGCTCCTTTCATTCAGTCAGTAGCTTCAATCATTTCTGGACGTTTTTCAATGGCAAAAATCAATGAATATTGTAAATGCACAAACAGTAATTTCTCCGCATTGCAAGGTGCAATTCTGAAATTTTTTGCTTTTTTCTACTAATCTTAGCATGATAAAGAAGATTCAAAGAGAGTGAGATGCCAGCTCCTTTCATTCAGTCAGTAGCTTCAAACATTTCTGGTATATGAATAACATGATGTTTTTCAATGGCAAAAATCAATGAATATTGTAAATGCACAAACAGTAATTTCTCCGCATTGCAAGGTGCAATTCTGAAATTTTTTGCTTTTTCCTGCTCCTCTTAGCATGATAAAGAAGATTCAAAGAGAGAGAGATGCCAGCTCCTTTCATTCAGTCAGTAGCTTCAAACATTTCTGGTATATGAATAACATGATGTTTTTCAATGGCAAAAATCAATGAATATTGTAAATGCACAAACAGTAATTTCTCCGCATTGCAAGGTGCAATTCTGAAATTTTTTGCTTTTTCCTGCTCCTCTTAGCATGATAAAGAAGATTCAAAGAGAGTGAGATGCCAGCTCCTTTCATTCAGTCAGTAGCTTCAATCATTTCTGGACGTTTTTCAATGGCAAAAATCAATGAATATTGTAAATGTACAAACAGTAATTTCTCCGCATTGCAAGGTGCAATTCTGAAATTTTTTGCTTTTTCCTGCTCCTCTTAGCAAGATAAACAAGATTCAAAGAGAGTGAGATGCCAGCTCCTTTCATTCAGTCAGTAGCTTCAATCATTTCTGGACGTTTTTCAATGGCAAAAATCAATGAATATTGTAAATGCACAAACAGTAATTTCTCCGCATTGCAAGGTGCAATTCTGAAATTTTTTGCTTTTTCCTGCTCCTCTTAGCATGATAAAGAAGATTCAAAGAGAGTGAGATGCCAGCTCCTTTCATTCAGTCAGTAGCTTCAATCATTTCTGGACGTTTTTCAATGGCAAAAATCAATGAATATTGTAAATGTACAAACAGTAATTTCTCCGCATTGCAAGGTGCAATTCTGAAATTTTTTGCTTTTTCCTGCTCCTCTTAGCAAGATAAACAAGATTCAAAGAGAGTGAGATGCCAGCTCCTTTCATTCAGTCAGTAGCTTCAATCATTTCTGGACGTTTTTCAATGGCAAAAATCAATGAATATTGTAAATGCACAAACAGTAATTTCTCCGCATTGCAAGGTGCAATTCTGAAATTTTTTGCTTTTTCCTGCTCCTCTTAGCATGATAAAGAAGATTCAAAGAGAGTGAGATGCCAGCTCCTTTCATTCAGTCAGTAGCTTCAATCATTTCTGGACGTTTTTCAATGGCAAAAATCAATGAATATTGTAAATGCACAAACAGTAATTTCTCCGCATTGCAAGGTGCAATTCTGAAATTTTTTGCTTTTTCCTGCTCCTCTTAGCATGATAAACAAGATTCAAAGAGAGTGAGATGCCAGCTCCTTTCATTCAGTCAGTAGCTCCAAACATTTCTGGTATATGAATAACATGATATTTTTCAATGGCAAAAATCAATGAATATTGTAAATGCACAAACAGTAATTTCTCCGCATTGAAAGGTGCAATTCTGAAATTTTTTGCTTTTTCCTGCTCCTCTTAGCATGATAAAGAAGATTCAAAGAGAGTGAGATGCCAGCTCCTTTCATTCAGTCAGTAGCTTCAATCATTTCTGGACGTTTTTCAATGGCAAAAATCAATGAATATTGTAAATGCACAAACAGTAATTTCTCCGCATTGCAAGGTGCAATTCTGAAATTTTTTGCTTTTTCCTGCTCCTCTTAGCATGATAAACAAGATTCAAACAGAGTGAGATGCCAGCTCCTTTCATTCAGTCAGTAGCTTCAATCATTTCTGGACGTTTTTCAATGGCAAAAATCAATGAATATTGTAAATGCACAAACAGTAATTTCTCCGCATTGCAAGGTGCAATTCTGAAATTTTTTGCTTTTTTCTACTAATCTTAGCATGATAAAGAAGATTCAAAGAGAGTGAGATGCCAGCTCCTTTCATTCAGTCAGTAGCTTCAAACATTTCTGGTATATGAATAACATGATGTTTTTCAATGGCAAAAATCAATGAATATTGTAAATGCACAAACAGTAATTTCTCCGCATTGCAAGGTGCAATTCTGAAATTTTTTGCTTTTTCCTGCTCCTCTTAGCATGATAAAGAAGATTCAAAGAGAGTGAGATGCCAGCTCCTTTCATTCAGTCAGTAGCTTCAAACATTTCTGGTATATGAATAACATGATGTTTTTCAATGGCAAAAATCAATGAATATTGTAAATGCACAAACAGTAATTTCTCCGCATTGCAAGGTGCAATTCTGAAATTTTTTGCTTTTTCCTGCTCCTCTTAGCATGATAAAGAAGATTCAAAGAGAGTGAGATGCCAGCTCCTTTCATTCAGTCAGTAGCTTCAATCATTTCTGGACGTTTTTCAATGGCAAAAATCAATGAATATTGTAAATGTACAAACAGTAATTTCTCCGCATTGCAAGGTGCAATTCTGAAATTTTTTGCTTTTTCCTGCTCCTCTTAGCATGATAAAGAAGATTCAAAGAGAGTGAGATGCCAGCTCCTTTCATTCAGTCAGTAGCTTCAATCATTTCTGGACGTTTTTCAATGGCAAAAATCAATGAATATTGTAAATGCACAAACAGTAATTTCTCCGCATTGCAAGGTGCAATTCTGAAATTTTTTGCTTTTTCCTGCTCCTCTTAGCATGATAAAGAAGATTCAAAGAGAGTGAGATGCCAGCTCCTTTCATTCAGTCAGTAGCTTCAATCATTTCTGGACGTTTTTCAATGGCAAAAATCAATGAATATTGTAAATGCACAAACAGTAATTTCTCCGCATTGCAAGGTGCAATTCTGAAATTTTTTGCTTTTTCCTGCTCCTCTTAGCATGATAAAGAAGATTCAAAGAGAGTGAGATGCCAGCTCCTTTCATTCAGTCAGTAGCTTCAAACATTTCTGGTATATGAATAACATGATGTTTTTCAATGGCAAAAATCAATGAATATTGTAAATGCACAAACAGTAATTTCTCCGCATTGCAAGGTGCAATTCTGAAATTTTTTGCTTTTTCCTGCTCCTCTTAGCATGATAAAGAAGATTCAAAGAGAGTGAGATGCCAGCTCCTTTCATTCAGTAAGTAGCTTCAATCATTTCTGGACGTTTTTCAATGGCAAAAATCAATGAATATTGTAAATGCACAAACAGTAATTTCTCCGCATTGCAAGGTGCAATTCTGAAATTTTTTGCTTTTTCTTGCTCCTCTTAGCATGATAAACAAGATTCAAAGAGAGTGAGATGCCAGCTCCTTTCATTCAGTCAGTAGCTTCAATCATTTCTGGACGTTTTTCAATGGCAAAAATCAATGAATATTGTAAATGCACAAACAGTAATTTCTCCGCATTGCAAGGTGCAATTCTGAAATTTTTTGCTTTTTCCTGCTCCTCTTAGCATGATAAAGAAGATTCAAAGAGAGTGAGATGCCAGCTCCTTTCATTCAGTCAGTAGCTTCAAACATTTCTGGTATATGAATAACATGATATTTTTCAATGGCAAAAATCAATGAATATTGTAAATGCACAAACAGTAATTTCTCCGCATTGAAAGGTGCAATTCTGAAATTTTTTGCTTTTTCCTGCTCCTCTTAGCATGATAAAGAAGATTCAAAGAGAGTGAGATGCCAGCTCCTTTCATTCAGTCAGTAGCTTCAATCATTTCTGGACGTTTTTCAATGGCAAAAATCAATGAATATTGTAAATGCACAAACAGTAATTTCTCCGCATTGCAAGGTGCAATTCTGAAATTTTTTGCTTTTTCCTGCTCCTCTTAGCATGATAAAGAAGATTCAAAGAGAGTGAGATGCCAGCTCCTTTCATTCAGTAAGTAGCTTCAATCATTTCTGGACGTTTTTCAATGGCAAAAATCAATGAATATTGTAAATGCACAAACAGTAATTTCTCCGCATTGCAAGGTGCAATTCTGAAATTTTTTGCTTTTTTCTGCTCCTCTTAGCATGATAAAGAAGATTCAAAGAGAGTGAGATGCCAGCTCCTTTCATTCAGTCAGTAGCTTCAAACATTTCTGGTATATGAATAACATGATGTTTTTCAATGGCAAAAATCAATGAATATTGTAAATGCACAAACAGTAATTTCTCCGCATTGCAAGGTGCAATTCTGAAATTTTTTGCTTTTTCTTGCTCCTCTTAGCATGATAAAGAAGATTCAAAGAGAGTGAGATGCCAGCTCCTTTCATTCAGTCAGTAGCTTCAATCATTTCTGGACGTTTTTCAATGGCAAAAATCAATGAATATTGTAAATGCACAAACAGTAATTTCTCCGCATTGCAAGGTGCAATTCTGAAATTTTTTGCTTTTTCCTGCTCCTCTTAGCAAGATAAACAAGATTCAAAGAGAGTGAGATGCCAGCTCCTTTCATTCAGTCAGTAGCTTCAATCATTTCTGGACGTTTTTCAATGGCAAAAATCAATGAATATTGTAAATGCACAAACAGTAATTTCTCCGCATTGCAAGGTGCAATTCTGAAATTTTTTGCTTTTTCCTGCTCCTCTTAGCATGATAAAGAAGATTCAAAGAGAGTGAGATGCCAGCTCCTTTCATTCAGTCAGTAGCTTCAATCATTTCTGGACGTTTTTCAATGGCAAAAATCAATGAATATTGTAAATGCACAAACAGTAATTTCTCCGCATTGCAAGGTGCAATTCTGAAATTTTTTGCTTTTTCCTGCTCCTCTTAGCATGATAAAGAAGATTCAAAGAGAGTGAGATGCCAGCTCCTTTCATTCAGTCAGTAGCTTCAATCATTTCTGGACGTTTTTCAATGGCAAAAATCAATGAATATTGTAAATGCACAAACAGTAATTTCTCCGCATTGCAAGGTGCAATTCTGAAATTTTTTGCTTTTTCCTGCTCCTCTTAGCATGATAAAGAAGATTCAAAGAGAGTGAGATGCCAGCTCCTTTCATTCAGTCAGTAGCTTCAAACATTTCTGGTATATGAATAACATGATGTTTTTCAATGGCAAAAATCAATGAATATTGTAAATGCACAAACAGTAATTTCTCCGCATTGCAAGGTGCAATTTTGAAATTTTTTGCCTTTTCCTGCTCCTCAGCATGATAAAGAAGATTCAAAGAGAGTGAGATGCCAGCTCCTTTCATTCAGTCAGTAGCTTCAATCATTTCTGGACGTTTTTCAATGGCAAAAATCAATGAATATTGTAAATGCACAAACAGTAATTTCTCCGCATTGCAAGGTGCAATTCTGAAATTTTTTGCTTTTTCCTGCTCCTCTTAGCATGATAAAGAAGATTCAAAGAGAGTGAGATGCCAGCTCCTTTCATTCAGTCAGTAGCTTCAATCATTTCTGGACGTTTTTCAATGGCAAAAATCAATGAATATTGTAAATGCACAAACAGTAATTTCTCCGCATTGCAAGGTGCAATTCTGAAATTTTTTGCTTTTTCCTGCTCCTCTTAGCATGATAAAGAAGATTCAAAGAGAGTGAGATGCCAGCTCCTTTCATTCAGTCAGTAGCTTCAAACATTTCTGGTATATGAATAACGATGTTTTTCAATGGCAAAAATCAATGAATATTGTAAATGCACAAACAGTAATTTCTCCGCATTGCAAGGTGCAATTCTGAAATTTTTTGCTTTTTCCTGCTCCTCTGAGCATGATAAAGAAGATTCAAGGAGAGTGAGATGCCAGCTCCTTTCATTCAGTCAGTAGCTTCAATCATTTCTGGACGTTTTTCAATGGCAAAAATCAATGAATATTGTAAATGCACAAACAGTAATTTCTCCGCATTGCAAGGTGCAATTCTGAAATTTTTTGCTTTTTCCTGCTCCTCTTAGCAAGATAAACAAGATTCAAAGAGAGTGAGATGCCAGCTCCTTTCATTCAGTCAGTAGCTTCAATCATTTCTGGACGTTTTTCAATGGCAAAAATCAATGAATATTGTAAATGCACAAACAGTAATTTCTCCGCATTGCAAGGTGCAATTCTGAAATTTTTTGCTTTTTCCTGCTCCTCTTAGCATGATAAAGAAGATTCAAAGAGAGTGAGATGCCAGCTCCTTTCATTCAGTCAGTAGCTTCAATCATTTCTGGACGTTTTTCAATGGCAAAAATCAATGAATATTGTAAATGCACAAACAGTAATTTCTCCGCATTGCAAGGTGCAATTCTGAAATTTTTTGCTTTTTCCTGCTCCTCTTAGCATGATAAAGAAGATTCAAAGAGAGTGAGATGCCAGCTCCTTTCATTCAGTCAGTAGCTTCAATCATTTCTGGACGTTTTTCAATGGCAAAAATCAATGAATATTGTAAATGCACAAACAGTAATTTCTCCGCATTGCAAGGTGCAATTCTGAAATTTTTTGCTTTTTCCTGCTCCTCTTAGCATGATAAAGAAGATTCAAAGAGAGTGAGATGCCAGCTCCTTTCATTCAGTCAGTAGCTTCAAACATTTCTGGTATATGAATAACATGATGTTTTTCAATGGCAAAAATCAATGAATATTGTAAATGCACAAACAGTAATTTCTCCGCATTGCAAGGTGCAATTTTGAAATTTTTTGCCTTTTCCTGCTCCTCAGCATGATAAAGAAGATTCAAAGAGAGTGAGATGCCAGCTCCTTTCATTCAGTCAGTAGCTTCAATCATTTCTGGACGTTTTTCAATGGCAAAAATCAATGAATATTGTAAATGCACAAACAGTAATTTCTCCGCATTGCAAGGTGCAATTCTGAAATTTTTTGCTTTTTTCTGCTCCTCTTAGCATGATAAAGAAGATTCAAAGAGAGTGAGATGCCAGCTCCTTTCATTCAGTCAGTAGCTTCAAACATTTCTGGTATATGAATAACATGATGTTTTTCAATGGCAAAAATCAATGAATATTGTAAATGCACAAACAGTAATTTCTCCGCATTGCAAGGTGCAATTCTGAAATTTTTTGCTTTTTCCTGCTCCTCTTAGCATGATAAAGAAGATTCAAAGAGAGTGAGATGCCAGCTCCTTTCATTCAGTCAGTAGCTTCAATCATTTCTGGACGTTTTTCAATGGCAAAAATCAATGAATATTGTAAATGCACAAACAGTAATTTCTCCGCATTGCAAGGTGCAATTCTGAAATTTTTTGCTTTTTCCTGCTCCTCTTAGCATGATAAAGAAGATTCAAAGAGAGTGAGATGCCAGCTCCTTTCATTCAGTCAGTAGCTTCAAACATTTCTGGTATATGAATAACGATGTTTTTCAATGGCAAAAATCAATGAATATTGTAAATGCACAAACAGTAATTTCTCCGCATTGCAAGGTGCAATTCTGAAATTTTTTGCTTTTTCCTGCTCCTCTGAGCATGATAAAGAAGATTCAAGGAGAGTGAGATGCCAGCTCCTTTCATTCAGTCAGTAGCTTCAATCATTTCTGGACGTTTTTCAATGGCAAAAATCAATGAATATTGTAAATGCACAAACAGTAATTTCTCCGCATTGCAAGGTGCAATTCTGAAATTTTTTGCTTTTTCCTGCTCCTCTTAGCATGATAAAGAAGATTCAAAGAGAGTGAGATGCCAGCTCCTTTCATTCAGTCAGTAGCTTCAAACATTTCTGGTATATGAATAACATGATGTTTTTCAATGGCAAAAATCACTGAATATTGTAAATGCACAAACAGTAATTTCTCCGCATTGCAAGGTGCAATTCTGAAATTTTTTGCTTTTTCCTGCTCCTCTTAGCATGATAAAGAAGATTCAAAGAGAGTGAGATGCCAGCTCCTTTCATTCAGTCAGTAGCTTCAATCATTTCTGGACATTTTTCAATGGCAAAAATCAATGAATATTGTAAATGCACAAACAGTAATTTCTCCGCATTGCAAGGTGCAATTCTGAAATTTTTTGCTTTTTCCTGCTCCTCTTAGCATGATAAAGAAGATTCAAAGAGAGTGAGATGCCAGCTCCTTTCATTCAGTCAGTAGCTTCAAACATTTCTGGTATATGAATAACATGATGTTTTTCAATGGCAAAAATCAATGAATATTGTAAATGCACAAACAGTAATTTCTCCGCATTGCAAGGTGCAATTCTGAAATTTTTTGCTTTTTCCTGCTCCTCTTAGCATGATAAAGAAGATTCAAAGAGAGTGAGATGCCAGCTCCTTTCATTCAGTAAGTAGCTTCAATCATTTCTGGACGTTTTTCAATGGCAAAAATCAATGAATATTGTAAATGCACAAACAGTAATTTCTCCGCATTGCAAGGTGCAATTCTGAAATTTTTTGCTTTTTCCTGCTCCTCTTAGCATGATAAAGAAGATTCAAAGAGAGTGAGATGCCAGCTCCTTTCATTCAGTCAGTAGCTTCAATCATTTCTGGACGTTTTTCAATGGCAAAAATCAATGAATATTGTAAATGCACAAACAGTAATTTCTCCGCATTGCAAGGTGCAATTCTGAAATTTTTTGCTTTTTCCTGCTCCTCTTAGCATGATAAAGAAGATTCAAAGAGAGTGAGATGCCAGCTCCTTTCATTCAGTCAGTAGCTTCAAACATTTCTGGTATATGAATAACATGATATTTTTCAATGGCAAAAATCAATGAATATTGTAAATGCACAAACAGTAATTTCTCCGCATTGCAAGGTGCAATTCTGAAATTTTTTGCTTTTTCCTGCTCCTCTTAGCAAGATAAACAAGATTCAAAGAGAGTGAGATGCCAGCTCCTTTCATTCAGTCAGTAGCTTCAATCATTTCTGGACGTTTTTCAATGGCAAAAATCAATGAATATTGTAAATGCACAAACAGTAATTTCTCCGCATTGCAAGGTGCAATTCTGAAATTTTTTGCTTTTTCCTGCTCCTCTTAGCATGATAAAGAAGATTCAAAGAGAGTGAGATGCCAGCTCCTTTCATTCAGTCAGTAGCTTCAATCATTTCTGGACGTTTTTCAATGGCAAAAATCAATGAATATTGTAAATGCACAAACAGTAATTTCTCCGCATTGCAAGGTGCAATTCTGAAATTTTTTGCTTTTTCCTGCTCCTCTTAGCATGATAAAGAAGATTCAAAGAGAGTGAGATGCCAGCTCCTTTCATTCAGTCAGTAGCTTCAAACATTTCTGGTATATGAATAACATGATGTTTTTCAATGGCAAAAATCAATGAATATTGTAAATGCACAAACAGTAATTTCTCCGCATTGCAAGGTGCAATTTTGAAATTTTTTGCCTTTTCCTGCTCCTCTTAGCATGATAAAGAAGATTCAAAGAGAGTGAGATGCCAGCTCCTTTCATTCAGTCAGTAGCTTCAATCATTTCTGGACGTTTTTCAATGGCAAAAATCAATGAATATTGTAAATGCACAAACAGTAATTTCTCCGCATTGCAAGGTGCAATTCTGAAATTTTTTGCTTTTTTCTGCTCCTCTTAGCATGATAAAGAAGATTCAAAGAGAGTGAGATGCCAGCTCCTTTCATTCAGTCAGTAGCTTCAATCATTTCTGGACGTTTTTCAATGGCAAAAATCAATGAATATTGTAAATGCACAAACAGTAATTTCTCCGCATTGCAAGGTGCAATTCTGAAATTTTTTGCTTTTTCCTGCTCCTCTTAGCAAGATAAACAAGATTCAAAGAGAGTGAGATGCCAGCTCCTTTCATTCAGTCAGTAGCTTCAATCATTTCTGGACGTTTTTCAATGGCAAAAATCAATGAATATTGTAAATGCACAAACAGTAAATTCTCCGCATTGCAAGGTGCAATTCTGAAATTTTTTGCTTTTTCCTGCTCCTCTTAGCATGATAAAGAAGATTCAAAGAGAGTGAGATGCCAGCTCCTTTCATTCAGTCAGTAGCTTCAATCATTTCTGGACGTTTTTCAATGGCAAAAATCAATGAATATTGTAAATGCACAAACAGTAATTTCTCCGCATTGCAAGGTGCAATTCTGAAATATTTTGCTTTTTCCTGCTCCTCTTAGCATGATAAAGAAGATTCAAAGAGAGTGAGATGCCAGCTCCTTTCATTCAGTCAGTAGCTTCAAACATTTCTGGTATATGAATAACATGATGTTTTTCAATGGCAAAAATCAATGAATATTGTAAATGCACAAACAGTAATTTCTCCGCATTGCAAGGTGCAATTTTGAAATTTTTTGCCTTTTCCTGCTCCTCTTAGCATGATAAAGAAGATTCAAAGAGAGTGAGATGCCAGCTCCTTTCATTCAGTCAGTAGCTTCAATCATTTCTGGACGTTTTTCAATGGCAAAAATCAATGAATATTGTAAATGCACAAACAGTAATTTCTCCGCATTGCAAGGTGCAATTCTGAAATTTTTTGCTTTTTTCTGCTCCTCTTAGCATGATAAAGAAGATTCAAAGAGAGTGAGATGCCAGCTCCTTTCATTCAGTCAGTAGCTTCAAACATTTCTGGTATATGAATAACATGATGTTTTTCAATGGCAAAAATCAATGAATATTGTAAATGCACAAACAGTAATTTCTCCGCATTGCAAGGTGCAATTCTGAAATTTTTTGCTTTTTCCTGCTCCTCTTAGCAAGATAAACAAGATTCAAAGAGAGTGAGATGCCAGCTCCTTTCATTCAGTCAGTAGCTTCAATCATTTCTGGACGTTTTTCAATGGCAAAAATCAATGAATATTGTAAATGCACAAACAGTAATTTCTCCGCATTGCAAGGTGCAATTCTGAAATTTTTTGCTTTTTCCTGCTCCTCTTAGCATGATAAAGAAGATTCAAAGAGAGTGAGATGCCAGCTCCTTTCATTCAGTCAGTAGCTTCAATCATTTCTGGACGTTTTTCAATGGCAAAAATCAATGAATATTGTAAATGCACAAACAGTAATTTCTCCGCATTGCAAGGTGCAATTCTGAAATTTTTTGCTTTTTCCTGCTCCTCTTAGCATGATAAAGAAGATTCAAAGAGAGTGAGATGCCAGCTCCTTTCATTCAGTCAGTAGCTTCAATCATTTCTGGACGTTTTTCAATGGCAAAAATCAATGAATATTGTAAATGCACAAACAGTAATTTCTCCGCATTGCAAGGTGCAATTCTGAAATTTTTTGCTTTTTCCTGCTCCTCTTAGCATGATAAACAAGATTCAAACAGAGTGAGATGCCAGCTCCTTTCATTCAGTCAGTAGCTTCAATCATTTCTGGACGTTTTTCAATGGCAAAAATCAATGAATATTGTAAATGCACAAACAGTAATTTCTCCGCATTGCAAGGTGCAATTCTGAAATTTTTTGCTTTTTTCTGCTCCTCTTAGCATGATAAAGAAGATTCAAAGAGAGTGAGATGCCAGCTCCTTTCATTCAGTCAGTAGCTTCAAACATTTCTGGTATATGAATAACATGATGTTTTTCAATGGCAAAAATCAATGAATATTGTAAATGCACAAACAGTAATTTCTCCGCATTGCAAGGTGCAATTCTGAAATTTTTTGCTTTTTCCTGCTCCTCTTAGCATGATAAAGAAGATTCAAAGAGAGTGAGATGCCAGCTCCTTTCATTCAGTCAGTAGCTTCAATCATTTCTGGACGTTTTTCAATGGCAAAAATCAATGAATATTGTAAATGCACAAACAGTAATTTCTCCGCATTGCAAGGTGCAATTCTGAAATTTTTTGCTTTTTCCTGCTCCTCTTAGCAAGATAAACAAGATTCAAAGAGAGTGAGATGCCAGCTCCTTTCATTCAGTCAGTAGCTTCAATCATTTCTGGACGTTTTTCAATGGCAAAAATCAATGAATATTGTAAATGCACAAACAGTAATTTCTCCGCATTGCAAGGTGCAATTCTGAAATTTTTTGCTTTTTCCTGCTCCTCTTAGCATGATAAAGAAGATTCAAAGAGAGTGAGATGCCAGCTCCTTTCATTCAGTCAGTAGCTTCAATCATTTCTGGACGTTTTTCAATGGCAAAAATCAATGAATATTGTAAATGCACAAACAGTAATTTCTCCGCATTGCAAGGTGAAATTCTGAAATTTTTTGCTTTTTCCTGCTCCTCTTAGCATGATAAAGAAGATTCAAAGAGAGTGAGATGCCAGCTCCTTTCATTCAGTCAGTAGCTTCAATCATTTCTGGACGTTTTTCAATGGCAAAAATCAATGAATATTGTAAATGCACAAACAGTAATTTCTGCGCATTGCAAGGTGCAATTCTGAAATTTTTTGCTTTTTCCTGCTCCTCTTAGCATGATAAAGAAGATTCAAAGAGAGTGAGATGCCAGCTCCTTTCATTCAGTCAGTAGCTTCAAACATTTCTGGTATATGAATAACATGATGTTTTTCAATGGCAAAAATCAATGAATATTGTAAATGCACAAACAGTAATTTCTCCGCATTGCAAGGTGCAATTTTGAAATTTTTTGCTTTTTCCTGCTCCTCTTAGCATGATAAAGAAGATTCAAAGAGAGTGAGATGCCAGCTCCTTTCATTCAGTCAGTAGCTTCAATCATTTCTGGACGTTTTTCAATGGCAAAAATCAATGAATATTGTAAATGCACAAACAGTAATTTCTCCGCATTGCAAGGTGCAATTCTGAAATTTTTTGCTTTTTTCTGCTCCTCTTAGCATGATAAAGAAGATTCAAAGAGAGTGAGATGCCAGCTCCTTTCACTCAGTCAGTAGCTTCAAACATTTCTGGTATATGAATAACATGATGTTTTTCAATGGCAAAAATCAATGAATATTGTAAATGCACAAACAGTAATTTCTCCGCATTGCAAGGTGCAATTCTGAAATTTTTTGCTTTTTCCTGCTCCTCTTAGCATGATAAAGAAGATTCAAAGAGAGTGAGATGCCAGCTCCTTTCATTCAGTCAGTAGCTTCAATCATTTCTGGACATTTTTCAATGGCAAAAATCAATGAATATTGTAAATGCACAAACAGTAATTTCTCCGCATTGCAAGGTGCAATTCTGAAATTTTTTGCTTTTTCCTGCTCCTCTTAGCAAGATAAACAAGATTCAAAGAGAGTGAGATGCCAGCTCCTTTCATTCAGTCAGTAGCTTCAATCATTTCTGGACGTTTTTCAATGGCAAAAATCAATGAATATTGTAAATGCACAAACAGTAATTTCTCCGCATTGCAAGGTGCAATTCTGAAATTTTTTGCTTTTTTCTGCTCCTCTTAGCATGATAAAGAAGATTCAAAGAGAGTGAGATGCCAGCTCCTTTCATTCAGTCAGTAGCTTCAATCATTTCTGGACGTTTTTCAATGGCAAAAATCAATGAATATTGTAAATGCACAAACAGTAATTTCTCCGCATTGCAAGGTGCAATTCTGAAATTTTTTGCTTTTTTCTGCTCCTCTTAGCATGATAAAGAAGATTCAAAGAGAGTGAGATGCCAGCTCCTTTCACTCAGTCAGTAGCTTCAAACATTTCTGGTATATGAATAACATGATGTTTTTCAATGGCAAAAATCAATGAATATTGTAAATGCACAAACAGTAATTTCTCCGCATTGCAAGGTGCAATTCTGAAATTTTTTGCTTTTTCCTGCTCCTCTTAGCATGATAAAGAAGATTCAAAGAGAGTGAGATGCCAGCTCCTTTCATTCAGTCAGTAGCTTCAATCATTTCTGGACATTTTTCAATGGCAAAAATCAATGAATATTGTAAATGCACAAACAGTAATTTCTCCGCATTGCAAGGTGCAATTCTGAAATTTTTTGCTTTTTCCTGCTCCTCTTAGCAAGATAAACAAGATTCAAAGAGAGTGAGATGCCAGCTCCTTTCATTCAGTTAGTAGCTTCAATCATTTCTGGACGTTTTTCAATGGCAAAAATCAATGAATATTGTAAATGCACAAACAGTAATTTCTCCGCATTGCAAGGTGCAATTCTGAAATTTTTTGCTTTTTCCTGCTCCTCTTAGCATGATAAAGAAGATTCAAAGAGAGTGAGATGCCAGCTCCTTTCATTCAGTCAGTAGCTTCAATCATTTCTGGACGTTTTTCAATGGCAAAAATCAATGAATATTGTAAATGCACAAACAGTAATTTCTCCGCATTGCAAGGTGCAATTCTGAAATTTTTTGCTTTTTTCTGCTCCTCTTAGCATGATAAAGAAGATTCAAAGAGAGTGAGATGCCAGCTCCTTTCATTCAGTCAGTAGCTTCAAACATTTCTGGTATATGAATACCATGATGTTTTTCAATGGCAAAAATCAATGAATATTGTAAATGCACAAACAGTAATTTCTCCGCATTGCAAGGTGCAATTCTGAAATTTTTTGCTTTTTCCTGCTCCTCTTAGCATGATAAAGAAGATTCAAAGAGAGTGAGATGCCAGCTCCTTTCATTCAGTCAGTAGCTTCAATCATTTCTGGACGTTTTTCAATGGCAAAAATCAATGAATATTGTAAATGCACAAACAGTAATTTCTCCGCATTGCAAGGTGCAATTCTGAAATTTTTTGCTTTTTCCTGCTCCTCTTAGCATGATAAAGAAGATTCAAAGAGAGTGAGATGCCAGCTCCTTTCATTCAGTCAGTAGCTTCAAACATTTCTGGTATATGAATAACATGATGTTTTTCAATGGCAAAAATCAATGAATATTGTAAATGCACAAACAGTAATTTCTCCGCATTGCAAGGTGCAATTCTGAAATTTTTTGCTTTTTCCTGCTCCTCTTAGCATGATAAACAAGATTGAAAGAGAGTGAGATGCCAGCTCCTTTCATTCAGTCAGTAGCTTCAATCATTTCTGGACGTTTTTCAATGGCAAAAATCAATGAATATTGTAAATGCACAAACAGTAATTTCTCCGCATTGCAAGGTGCAATTCTGAAATTTTTTGCTTTTTCCTGCTCCTCTTAGCATGATAAACAAGATTCAAAGAGAATGAGATGCCAGCTCCTTTCATTCAGTCAGTAGCTTCAATCATTTCTGGACGTTTTTCAATGGCAAAAATCAATGAATATTGTAAATGCACAAACAGTAATTTCTCCGCATTGCAAGGTGCAATTCTGAAATTTTTTGCTTTTTCCTGCTCCTCTTAGCATGATAAAGAAGATTCAAAGAGAGTGAGATGCCAGCTCCTTTCATTCAGTCAGTAGCTTCAAACATTTCTGGTATATGAATAACATGATGTTTTTCAATGGCAAAAATCAATGAATATTGTAAATGCACAAACAGTAATTTCTCCGCATTGCAAGGTGCAATTCTGAAATTTTTTGCTTTTTCCTGCTCCTCTTAGCATGATAAAGAAGATTCAAAGAGAGTGAGATGCCAGCTCCTTTCATTCAGTCAGTAGCTTCAATCATTTCTGGACGTTTTTCAATGGCAAAAATCAATGAATATTGTAAATGCACAAACAGTAATTTCTCCGCATTGCAAGGTGCAATTCTGAATTTTTTTGCTTTTTCCTGCTCCTCTTAGCATGATAAAGAAGATTCAAAGAGAGTGAGATGCCAGCTCCTTTCATTCAGTCAGTAGCTTCAAACATTTCTGGTATATGAATAACATGATGTTTTTCAATGGCAAAAATCAATGAATATTGTAAATGCACAAACAGTAATTTCTCCGCATTGCAAGGTGCAATTCTGAAATTTTTTGCTTTTTCCTGCTCCTCTTAGCATGATAAAGAAGATTCAAAGAGAGTGAGATGCCAGCTCCTTTCATTCAGTCAGTAGCTTCAAACATTTCTGGTATATGAATAACATGATGTTTTTCAATGGCAAAAATCAATGAATATTGTAAATGCACAAACAGTAATTTCTCCGCATTGCAAGGTGCAATTTTGAAATTTTTTGCTTTTTCCTGCTCCTCTTAGCATGATAAAGAAGATTCAAAGAGAGTGAGATGCCAGCTCCTTTCATTCAGTCAGTAGCTTCAATCATTTCTGGACGTTTTTCAATGGCAAAAATCAATGAATATTGTAAATGCACAAACAGTAATTTCTCCGCATTGCAAGGTGCAATTCTGAAATTTTTTGCTTTTTCCTGCTCCTCTTAGCATGATAAACAAGATTGAAAGAGAGTGAGATGCCAGCTCCTTTCATTCAGTCAGTAGCTTCAATCATTTCTGGACGTTTTTCAATGGCAAAAATCAATGAATATTGTAAATGCACAAACAGTAATTTCTCCGCATTGCAAGGTGCAATTCTGAAATTTTTTGCTTTTTCCTGCTCCTCTTAGCATGATAAAGAAGATTCAAAGAGAGTGAGATGCCAGCTCCTTTCATTCAGTCAGTAGCTTCAATCATTTCTGGACGTTTTTCAATGGCAAAAATCAATGAATATTGTAAATGCACAAACAGTAATTTCTCCGCATTGCAAGGTGCAATTCTGAAATTTTTTGCTTTTTCCTGCTCCTCTTAGCATGATAAAGAAGATTCAAAGAGAGTGAGATGCCAGCTCCTTTCATTCAGTCAGTAGCTTCAAACATTTCTGGTATATGAATAACATGATGTTTTTCAATGGCAAAAATCAATGAATATTGTAAATGCACAAACAGTAATTTCTCCGCATTGCAAGGTGCAATTTTGAAATTTTTTGCTTTTTACTGCTCCTCTTAGCATGATAAAGAAGATTCAAAGAGAGTGAGATGCCAGCTCCTTTCATTCAGTCAGTAGCTTCAATCATTTCTGGACGTTTTTCAATGGCAAAAATCAATGAATATTGTAAATGCACAAACAGTAATTTCTCCGCATTGCAAGGTGCAATTCTGAAATTTTTTGCTTTTTCCTGCTCCTCTTAGCATGATAAACAAGATTGAAAGAGAGTGAGATGCCAGCTCCTTTCATTCAGTCAGTAGCTTCAATCATTTCTGGATGTTTTTCAATGGCAAAAATCAATGAATATTGTAAATGCACAAACAGTAATTTCTCCGCATTGCAAGGTGCAATTCTGAAATTTTTTGCTTTTTTCTGCTCCTCTTAGCATGATAAAGAAGATTCAAAGAGAGTGAGATGCCAGCTCCTTTCATTCAGTCAGTAGCTTCAAACATTTCTGGTATATGAATAACATGATGTTTTTCAATGGCAAAAATCAATGAATATTGTAAATGCACAAACAGTAATTTCTCCGCATTGCAAGGTGCAATTCTGAAATTTTTTGCTTTTTCCTGCTCCTCTAAGCATGATAAAGAAGATTCAAAGAGAGTGAGATGCCAGCTCCTTTCATTCAGTCAGTAGCTTCAATCATTTCTGGACGTTTTTCAATGGCAAAAATCAATGAATATTGTAAATGCACAAACAGTAATTTCTCCGCATTGCAAGGTGCAATTCTGAAATTTTTTGCTTTTTCCTGCTCCTCTTAGCATGATAAACAAGATTCAAAGAGAGTGAGATGCCAGCTCCTTTCATTCAGTCAGTAGCTTCAAACATTTCTGGTATATGAATAACATGATGTTTTTCAATGGCAAAAATCAATGAATATTGTAAATGCACAAACAGTAATTTCTCCGCATTGCAAGGTGCAATTCTGAAATTTTTTGCTTTTTCCTGCTCCTCTTAGCATGATAAAGAAGATTCAAAGAGAGTGAGATGCCAGCTCCTTTCATTCAGTCAGTAGCTTCAATCATTTCTGGACGTTTTTCAATGGCAAAAATCAATGAATATTGTAAATGCACAAACAGTAATTTCTCCGCATTGCAAGGTGCAATTCTGAATTTTTTTGCTTTTTCCTGCTCCTCTTAGCATGATAAAGAAGATTCAAAGAGAGTGAGATGCCAGCTCCTTTCATTCAGTCAGTAGCTTCAAACATTTCTGGTATATGAATAACATGATGTTTTTCAATGGCAAAAATCAATGAATATTGTAAATGCACAAACAGTAATTTCTCCGCATTGCAAGGTGCAATTTTGAAATTTTTTGCTTTTTCCTGCTCCTCTTAGCATGATAAAGAAGATTCAAAGAGAGTGAGATGCCAGCTCCTTTCATTCAGTCAGTAGCTTCAATCATTTCTGGACGTTTTTCAATGGCAAAAATCAATGAATATTGTAAATGCACAAACAGTAATTTCTCCGCATTGCAAGGTGCAATTCTGATTTTTTTTGCTTTTTCCTGCTCCTCTTAGCATGATAAACAAGATTCAAAGAGAGTGAGATGCCAGCTCCTTTCATTCAGTCAGTAGCTTCAATCATTTCTGGATGTTTTTCAATGGCAAAAATCAATGAATATTGTAAATGCACAAACAGTAATTTCTCCGCATTGCAAGGTGCAATTCTGAAATTTTTTGCTTTTTTCTGCTCCTCTTAGCATGATAAAGAAGATTCAAAGAGAGTGAGATGCCAGCTCCTTTCATTCAGTCAGTAGCTTCAAACATTTCTGGTATATGAATAACATGATGTTTTTCAATGGCAAAAATCAATGAATATTGTAAATGCACAAACAGTAATTTCTCCGCATTGCAAGGTGCAATTCTAAAATTTTTTGCTTTTTCATGCTCCTCTTAGCATGATAAAGAAGATTCAAAGAGAGTGAGATGCCAGCTCCTTTCATTCAGTCAGTAGCTTCAAACATTTCTGGTATATGAATAACATGATGTTTTTCAATGGCAAAAATCAATGAATATTGTAAATGCACAAACAGTAATTTCTCCGCATTGCAAGGTGCAATTCTGAAATTTTTTGCTTTTTCCTGCTCCTCTTAGCATGATAAAGAAGATTCAAAGAGAGTGAGATGCCAGCTCCTTTCATTCAGTCAGTAGCTTCAATCATTTCTGGACGTTTTTCAATGGCAAAAATCATTGAATATTGTAAATGCACAAACAGTAATTTCTCCGCATTGCAAGGTGCAATTCTGAAATTTTTTGCTTTTTCCTGCTCCTCTTAGCATGATAAAGAAGATTCAAAGAGAGTGAGATGCCAGCTCCTTTCATTCAGTCAGTAGCTTCAATCATTTCTGGTATATGAATAACATGATGTTTTTCAATGGCAAAAATCAATGAATATTGTAAATGCACAAACAGTAATTTCTCCGCATTGCAAGGTGCAATTCTGAAATTTTTTGCTTTTTCCTGCTCCTCTAAGCATGATAAAGAAGATTCAAAGAGAGTGAGATGCCAGCTCCTTTCATTCAGTCAGTAGCTTCAATCATTTCTGGACGTTTTTCAATGGCAAAAATCAATGAATATTGTAAATGCACAAACAGTAATTTCTCCGCATTGCAAGGTGCAATTCTGAAATTTTTTGCTTTTTCCTGCTCCTCTTAGCATGATAAACAAGATTCAAAGAGAGTGAGATGCCAGCTCCTTTCATTCAGTCAGTAGCTTCAATCATTTCTGGACGTTTTTCAATGGCAAAAATCAATGAATATTGTAAATGCACAAACAGTAATTTCTCCGCATTGCAAGGTGCAATTCTGAAATTTTTTGCTTTTTCCTGCTCCTCTTAGCATGATAAAGAAGATTCAAAGAGAGTGAGATGCCAGCTCCTTTCATTCAGTCAGTAGCTTCAAACATTTCTGGTATATGAATAACATGATGTTTTTCAATGGCAAAAATCAATGAATATTGTAAATGCACAAACAGTAATTTCTCCGCATTGCAAGGTGCAATTCTGAAATTTTTTGCTTTTTCCTGCTCCTCTAAGCATGATAAAGAAGATTCAAAGAGAGTGAGATGCCAGCTCCTTTCATTCAGTCAGTAGCTTCAATCATTTCTGGACGTTTTTCAATGGCAAAAATCAATGAATATTGTAAATGCACAAACAGTAATTTCTCCGCATTGCAAGGTGCAATTCTGAAATTTTTTGATTTTTCCTGCTCCTCTTAGCATGATAAACAAGATTCAAAGAGAATGAGATGCCAGCTCCTTTCATTCAGTCAGTAGCTTCAATCATTTCTGGACGTTTTTCAATGCAAAAATCAATGAATATTGTAAATGCACAAACAGTAATTTCTCCGCATTGCAAGGTGCAATTCTGAAATTTTTTGCTTTTTCCTGCTCCTCTTAGCATGATAAAGAAGATTCAAAGAGAGTGAGATGCCAGCTCCTTTCATTCAGTCAGTAGCTTCAAACATTTCTGGTATATGAATAACATGATGTTTTTCAATGGCAAAAATCAATGAATATTGTAAATGCACAAACAGTAATTTCTCCGCATTGCAAGGTGCAATTCTGAAATTTTTTGCTTTTTCCTGCTCCTCTTAGCATGATAAAGAAGATTCAAAGAGAGTGAGATGCCAGCTCCTTTCATTCAGTCAGTAGCTTCAATCATTTCTGGACGTTTTTCAATGGCAAAAATCAATGAATATTGTAAATGCACAAACAGTAATTTCTCCGCATTGCAAGGTGCAATTCTGAATTTTTTTGCTTTTTCCTGCTCCTCTTAGCATGATAAAGAAGATTCAAAGAGAGTGAGATGCCAGCTCCTTTCATTCAGTCAGTAGCTTCAATCATTTCTGGATGTTTTTCAATGGCAAAAATCAATGAATATTGTAAATGCACAAACAGTAATTTCTCCGCATTGCAAGGTGCAATTCTGAAATTTTTTGCTTTTTCCTGCTCCTCTTAGCATGATAAAGAAGATTCAAAGAGAGTGAGATGCCAGCTCCTTTCATTCAGTCAGTAGCTTCAAACATTTCTGGTATATGAATAACATGATGTTTTTCAATGGCAAAAATCAATGAATATTGTAAATGCACAAACAGTAATTTCTCCGCATTGCAAGGTGCAATTCTGAAATTTTTTGCTTTTTCCTGCTCCTCTTAGCATGATAAAGAAGATTCAAAGAGAGTGAGATGCCAGCTCCTTTCATTCAGTCAGTAGCTTCAATCATTTCTGGACGTTTTTCAATGGCAAAAATCAATGAATATTGTAAATGCACAAACAGTAATTTCTCCGCATTGCAAGGTGCAATTCTGAAATTTTTTGCTTTTTCCTGCTCCTCTTAGCAAGATAAACAAGATTCAAAGAGAGTGAGATGCCAGCTCCTTTCATTCAGTCAGTAGCTTCAATCATTTCTGGACGTTTTTCAATGGCAAAAATCAATGAATATTGTAAATGCACAAACAGTAATTTCTCCGCATTGCAAGGTGCAATTCTGAAATTTTTTGCTTTTTCCTGCTCCTCTTAGCATGATAAAGAAGATTCAAAGAGAGTGAGATGCCAGCTCCTTTCATTCAGTCAGTAGCTTCAATCATTTCTGGACGTTTTTCAATGGCAAAAATCAATGAATATTGTAAATGCACAAACAGTAATTTCTCCGCATTGCAAGGTGCAATTCTGAAATTTTTTGCTTTTTCCTGCTCCTCTTAGCATGATAAAGAAGATTCAAAGAGAGTGAGATGCCAGCTCCTTTCATTCAGTCAGTAGCTTCAATCATTTCTGGACGTTTTTCAATGGCAAAAATCAATGAATATTGTAAATGCACAAACAGTAATTTCTCCGCATTGCAAGGTGCAATTCTGAAATTTTTTGCTTTTTCCTGCTCCTCTTAGCATGATAAAGAAGATTCAAAGAGAGTGAGATGCCAGCTCCTTTCATTCAGTCAGTAGCTTCAAACATTTCTGGTATATGAATAACATGATGTTTTTCAATGGCAAAAATCAATGAATATTGTAAATGCACAAACAGTAATTTCTCCGCATTGCAAGGTGCAATTTTGAAATTTTTTGCTTTTTCCTGCTCCTCTTAGCATGATAAAGAAGATTCAAAGAGAGTGAGATGCCAGCTCCTTTCATTCAGTCAGTAGCTTCAATCATTTCTGGACGTTTTTCAATGGCAAAAATCAATGAATATTGTAAATGCACAAACAGTAATTTCTCCGCATTGCAAGGTGCAATTCTGAAATTTTTTGCTTTTTTCTGCTCCTCTTAGCATGATAAAGAAGATTCAAAGAGAGTGAGATGCCAGCTCCTTTCACTCAGTCAGTAGCTTCAAACATTTCTGGTATATGAATAACATGATGTTTTTCAAAGGCAAAAATCAATGAATATTGTAAATGCACAAACAGTAATTTCTCCGCATTGCAAGGTGCAATTCTGAAATTTTTTGCTTTTTCCTGCTCCTCTTAGCATGATAAAGAAGATTCAAAGAGAGTGAGATGCCAGCTCCTTTCATTCAGTCAGTAGCTTCAATCATTTCTGGACATTTTTCAATGGCAAAAATCAATGAATATTGTAAATGCACAAACAGTAATTTCTCCGCATTGCAAGGTGCAATTCTGAAATTTTTTGCTTTTTCCTGCTCCTCTTAGCAAGATAAACAAGATTCAAAGAGAGTGAGATGCCAGCTCCTTTCATTCAGTCAGTAGCTTCAATCATTTCTGGACGTTTTTCAATGGCAAAAATCAATGAATATTGTAAATGCACAAACAGTAATTTCTCCGCATTGCAAGGTGCAATTCTGAAATTTTTTGCTTTTTCCTGCTCCTCTTAGCATGATAAAGAAGATTCAAAGAGAGTGAGATGCCAGCTCCTTTCATTCAGTCAGTAGCTTCAATCATTTCTGGACGTTTTTCAATGGCAAAAATCAATGAATATTGTAAATGCACAAACAGTAATTTCTCCGCATTGCAAGGTGCAATTCTGAAATTTTTTGCTTTTTCCTGCTCCTCTTAGCATGATAAAGAAGATTCAAAGAGAGTGAGATGCCAGCTCCTTTCATTCAGTCAGTAGCTTCAAACATTTCTGGTATATGAATAACATGATGTTTTTCAATGGCAAAAATCAATGAATATTGTAAATGCACAAACAGTAATTTCTCCGCATTGCAAGGTGCAATTTTGAAATTTTTTGCTTTTTCCTGCTCCTCTTAGCATGATAAAGAAGATTCAAAGAGAGTGAGATGCCAGCTCCTTTCATTCAGTCAGTAGCTTCAATCATTTCTGGACGTTTTTCAATGGCAAAAATCAATGAATATTGTAAATGCACAAACAGTAATTTCTCCGCATTGCAATGTGCAATTCTGAAATTTTTTGCTTTTTCCTGCTCCTCTTAGCATGATAAACAAGATTCAAAGAGAGTGAGATGCCAGCTCCTTTCATTCAGTCAGTAGCTTCAATCATTTCTGGATGTTTTTCAATGGCAAAAATCAATGAATATTGTAAATGCACAAACAGTAATTTCTCCGCATTGCAAGGTGCAATTCTGAAATTTTTTGCTTTTTTCTGCTCCTCTTAGCATGATAAAAAAGATTCAAAGAGAGTGAGATGCCAGCTCCTTTCATTCAGTCAGTAGCTTCAAACATTTCTGGTATATGAATAACATGATGTTTTTCAATGGCAAAAATCAATGAATATTGTAAATGCACAAACAGTAATTTCTCCGCATTGCAAGGTGCAATTCTGAAATTTTTTGCTTTTTCCTGCTCCTCTAAGCATGATAAAGATTCAAAGAGAGTGAGATGCCAGCTCCTTTCATTCAGTCAGTAGCTTCAATCATTTCTGGACGTTTTTCAATGGCAAAAATCAATGAATATTGTAAATGCACAAACAGTAATTTCTCCGCATTGCAAGGTGCAATTCTGAAATTTTTTGCTTTTTCCTGCTCCTCTTAGCATGATAAACAAGATTCAAAGAGAATGAGATGCCAGCTCCTTTCATTCAGTCAGTAGCTTCAATCATTTCTGGACGTTTTTCAATGGCAAAAATCAATGAATATTGTAAATGCACAAACAGTAATTTCTCCGCATTGCAAGGTGCAATTCTGAAATTTTTTGCTTTTTCCTGCTCCTCTTAGCATGATAAAGAAGATTCAAAGAGAGTGAGATGCCAGCTCCTTTCATTCAGTCAGTAGCTTCAAACATTTCTGGTATATGAATAACATGATGTTTTTCAATGGCAAAAATCAATGAATATTGTAAATGCACAAACAGTAATTTCTCCGCATTGCAAGGTGCAATTCTGAAATTTTTTGCTTTTTCCTGCTCCTCTTAGCATGATAAAGAAGATTCAAAGAGAGTGAGATGCCAGCTCCTTTCATTCAGTCAGTAGCTTCAATCATTTCTGGACGTTTTTCAATGGCAAAAATCAATGAATATTGTAAATGCACAAACAGTAATTTCTCCGCATTGCAAGGTGCAATTCTGAATTTTTTTGCTTTTTCCTGCTCCTCTTAGCATGATAAAGAAGATTCAAAGAGAGTGAGATGCCAGCTCCTTTCATTCAGTCAGTAGCTTCAATCATTTCTGGACGTTTTTCAATGGCAAAAATCAATGAATATTGTAAATGCACAAACAGTAATTTCTCCGCATTGCAAGGTGCAATTCTGAAATTTTTTGCTTTTTCCTGCTCCTCTTAGCAAGATAAACAAGATTCAAAGAGAGTGAGATGCCAGCTCCTTTCATTCAGTCAGTAGCTTCAATCATTTCTGGACGTTTTTCAATGGCAAAAATCAATGAATATTGTAAATGCACAAACAGTAATTTCTCCGCATTGCAAGGTGCAATTCTGAAATTTTTTGCTTTTTCCTGCTCCTCTTAGCATGATAAAGAAGATTCAAAGAGAGTGAGATGCCAGCTCCTTTCATTCAGTCAGTAGCTTCAATCATTTCTGGACGTTTTTCAATGGCAAAAATCAATGAATATTGTAAATGCACAAACAGTAATTTCTCCGCATTGCAAGGTGCAATTCTGAAATTTTTTGCTTTTTCCTGCTCCTCTTAGCATGATAAAGAAGATTCAAAGAGAGTGAGATGCCAGCTCCTTTCATTCAGTCAGTAGCTTCAATCATTTCTGGACGTTTTTCAATGGCAAAAATCAATGAATATTGTAAATGCACAAACAGTAATTTCTCCGCATTGCAAGGTGCAATTCTGAAATTTTTTGCTTTTTCCTGCTCCTCTTAGCATGATAAAGAAGATTCAAAGAGAGTGAGATGCCAGCTCCTTTCATTCAGTCAGTAGCTTCAAACATTTCTGGTATATGAATAACATGATGTTTTTCAATGGCAAAAATCAATGAATATTGTAAATGCACAAACAGTAAT
Organism: Phyllobates terribilis; assembly: GCF_046119375.1. Lineage (NCBI taxonomy): Eukaryota > Metazoa > Chordata > Amphibia > Anura > Dendrobatidae > Phyllobates > Phyllobates terribilis. The sequence goes on along the minus strand of NW_027364232.1, from coordinate 37,052 downwards.
TTCTCCGCATTGCAAGGTGCAATTTTGAAATTTTTTGCTTTTTCCTGCTCCTCTTAGCATGATAAAGAAGATTCAAAGAGAGTGAGATGCCAGCTCCTTTCATTCAGTCAGTAGCTTCAATCATTTCTGGACGTTTTTCAATGGCAAAAATCAATGAATATTGTAAATGCACAAACAGTAATTTCTCCGCATTGCAAGGTGCAATTCTGAAATTTTTTGCTTTTTTCTGCTCCTCTTAGCATGATAAAGAAGATTCAAAGAGAGTGAGATGCCAGCTCCTTTCACTCAGTCAGTAGCTTCAAACATTTCTGGTATATGAATAACATGATGTTTTTCAATGGCAAAAATCAATGAATATTGTAAATGCACAAACAGTAATTTCTCCGCATTGCAAGGTGCAATTCTGAAATTTTTTGCTTTTTCCTGCTCCTCTTAGCATGATAAAGAAGATTCAAAGAGAGTGAGATGCCAGCTCCTTTCATTCAGTCAGTAGCTTCAATCATTTCTGGACATTTTTCAATGGCAAAAATCAATGAATATTGTAAATGCACAAACAGTAATTTCTCCGCATTGCAAGGTGCAATTCTGAAATTTTTTGCTTTTTCCTGCTCCTCTTAGCAAGATAAACAAGATTCAAAGAGAGTGAGATGCCAGCTCCTTTCATTCAGTCAGTAGCTTCAATCATTTCTGGACGTTTTTCAATGGCAAAAATCAATGAATATTGTAAATGCACAAACAGTAATTTCTCCGCATTGCAAGGTGCAATTCTGAAATTTTTTGCTTTTTCCTGCTCCTCTTAGCATGATAAAGAAGATTCAAAGAGAGTGAGATGCCAGCTCCTTTCATTCAGTCAGTAGCTTCAATCATTTCTGGACGTTTTTCAATGGCAAAAATCAATGAATATTGTAAATGCACAAACAGTAATTTCTCCGCATTGCAAGGTGCAATTCTGAATTTTTTTGCTTTTTCCTGCTCCTCTTAGCATGATAAAGAAGATTCAAAGAGAGTGAGATGCCAGCTCCTTTCATTCAGTCAGTAGCTTCAATCATTTCTGGACGTTTTTCAATGGCAAAAATCAATGAATATTGTAAATGCACAAACAGTAATTTCTCCGCATTGCAAGGTGCAATTCTGAAATTTTTTGCTTTTTCCTGCTCCTCTTAGCAAGATAAACAAGATTCAAAGAGAGTGAGATGCCAGCTCCTTTCATTCAGTCAGTAGCTTCAATCATTTCTGGACGTTTTTCAATGGCAAAAATCAATGAATATTGTAAATGCACAAACAGTAATTTCTCCGCATTGCAAGGTGCAATTCTGAAATTTTTTGCTTTTTCCTGCTCCTCTTAGCATGATAAAGAAGATTCAAAGAGAGTGAGATGCCAGCTCCTTTCATTCAGTCAGTAGCTTCAATCATTTCTGGACGTTTTTCAATGGCAAAAATCAATGAATATTGTAAATGCACAAACAGTAATTTCTCCGCATTGCAAGGTGCAATTCTGAAATTTTTTGCTTTTTCCTGCTCCTCTTAGCATGATAAAGAAGATTCAAAGAGAGTGAGATGCCAGCTCCTTTCATTCAGTCAGTAGCTTCAATCATTTCTGGACGTTTTTCAATGGCAAAAATCAATGAATATTGTAAATGCACAAACAGTAATTTCTCCGCATTGCAAGGTGCAATTCTGAAATTTTTTGCTTTTTCCTGCTCCTCTTAGCATGATAAAGAAGATTCAAAGAGAGTGAGATGCCAGCTCCTTTCATTCAGTCAGTAGCTTCAAACATTTCTGGTATATGAATAACATGATGTTTTTCAATGGCAAAAATCAATGAATATTGTAAATGCACAAACAGTAATTTCTCCGCATTGCAAGGTGCAATTTTGAAATTTTTTGCTTTTTCCTGCTCCTCTTAGCATGATAAAGAAGATTCAAAGAGAGTGAGATGCCAGCTCCTTTCATTCAGTCAGTAGCTTCAATCATTTCTGGACGTTTTTCAATGGCAAAAATCAATGAATATTGTAAATGCACAAACAGTAATTTCTCCGCATTGCAAGGTGCAATTCTGAAATTTTTTGCTTTTTTCTGCTCCTCTTAGCATGATAAAGAAGATTCAAAGAGAGTGAGATGCCAGCTCCTTTCACTCAGTCAGTAGCTTCAAACATTTCTGGTATATGAATAACATGATGTTTTTCAATGGCAAAAATCAATGAATATTGTAAATGCACAAACAGTAATTTCTCCGCATTGCAAGGTGCAATTCTGAAATTTTTTGCTTTTTCCTGCTCCTCTTAGCATGATAAAGAAGATTCAAAGAGAGTGAGATGCCAGCTCCTTTCATTCAGTCAGTAGCTTCAATCATTTCTGGACATTTTTCAATGGCAAAAATCAATGAATATTGTAAATGCACAAACAGTAATTTCTCCGCATTGCAAGGTGCAATTCTGAAATTTTTTGCTTTTTCCTGCTCCTCTTAGCAAGATAAACAAGATTCAAAGAGAGTGAGATGCCAGCTCCTTTCATTCAGTCAGTAGCTTCAATCGGTTCTGGACGTTTTTCAATGGCAAAAATCAATGAATATTGTAAATGCACAAACAGTAATTTCTCCGCATTGCAAGGTGCAATTCTGAAATTTTTTGCTTTTTCCTGCTCCTCTTAGCATGATAAAGAAGATTCAAAGAGAGTGAGATGCCAGCTCCTTTCATTCAGTCAGTAGCTTCAATCATTTCTGGACGTTTTTCAATGGCAAAAATCAATGAATATTGTAAATGCACAAACAGTAATTTCTCCGCATTGCAAGGTGCAATTCTGAAATTTTTTGCTTTTTCCTGCTCCTCTTAGCATGATAAAGAAGATTCAAAGAGAGTGAGATGCCAGCTCCTTTCATTCAGTCAGTAGCTTCAAACATTTCTGGTATATGAATAACATGATGTTTTTCAATGGCAAAAATCAATGAATATTGTAAATGCACAAACAGTAATTTCTCCGCATTGCAAGGTGCAATTTTGAAATTTTTTGCTTTTTCCTGCTCCTCTTAGCATGATAAAGAAGATTCAAAGAGAGTGAGATGCCAGCTCCTTTCATTCAGTCAGTAGCTTCAATCATTTCTGGACGTTTTTCAATGGCAAAAATCAATGAATATTGTAAATGCACAAACAGTAATTTCTCCGCATTGCAAGGTGCAATTCTGAAATTTTTTGCTTTTTCCTGCTCCTCTTAGCATGATAAACAAGATTCAAAGAGAGTGAGATGCCAGCTCCTTTCATTCAGTCAGTAGCTTCAATCATTTCTGGATGTTTTTCAATGGCAAAAATCAATGAATATTGTAAATGCACAAACAGTAATTTCTCCGCATTGCAAGGTGCAATTCTGAAATTTTTTGCTTTTATCTGCTCCTCTTAGCATGATAAAAAAGATTCAAAGAGAGTGAGATGCCAGCTCCTTTCATTCAGTCAGTAGCTTCAAACATTTCTGGTATATGAATAACATGATGTTTTTCAATGGCAAAAATCAATGAATATTGTAAATGCACAAACAGTAATTTCTCCGCATTGCAAGGTGCAATTCTGAAATTTTTTGCTTTTTCCTGCTCCTCTTAGCATGATAAAGAAGATTCAAAGAGAGTGAGATGCCAGCTCCTTTCATTCAGTCAGTAGCTTCAATCATTTCTGGACGTTTTTCAATGGCAAAAATCAATGAATATTGTAAATGCACAAACAGTAATTTCTCCGCATTGCAAGGTGCAATTCTGAAATTTTTTGCTTTTTCCTGCTCCTCTTAGCATGATAAAGAAGATTCAAAGAGAGTGAGATGCCAGCTCCTTTCATTCAGTCAGTAGCTTCAAACATTTCTGGTATATGAATAACATGATGTTTTTCAATGGCAAAAATCAATGAATATTGTAAATGCACAAACAGTAATTTCTCCGCATTGCAAGGTGCAATTTTGAAATTTTTTGCTTTTTCCTGCTCCTCTTAGCATGATAAAGAAGATTCAAAGAGAGTGAGATGCCAGCTCCTTTCATTCAGTCAGTAGCTTCAATCATTTCTGGACGTTTTTCAATGGCAAAAATCAATGAATATTGTAAATGCACAAACAGTAATTTCTCCGCATTGCAAGGTGCAATTCTGAAATTTTTTGCTTTTTCCTGCTCCTCTTAGCATGATAAACAAGATTGAAAGAGAGTGAGATGCCAGCTCCTTTCATTCAGTCAGTAGCTTCAATCATTTCTGGATGTTTTTCAATGGCAAAAATCAATGAATATTGTAAATGCACAAACAGTAATTTCTCCGCATTGCAAGGTGCAATTCTGAAATTTTTTGCTTTTTCCTGCTCCTCTTAGCATGATAAAGAAGATTCAAAGAGAGTGAGATGCCAGCTCCTTTCATTCAGTCAGTAGCTTCAAACATTTCTGGTATATGAATAACATGATGTTTTTCAATGGCAAAAATCAATGAATATTGTAAATGCACAAACAGTAATTTCTCCGCATTGCAAGGTGCAATTTTGAAATTTTTTGCTTTTTCCTGCTCCTCTTAGCATGATAAAGAAGATTCAAAGAGAGTGAGATGCCAGCTCCTTTCATTCAGTCAGTAGCTTCAATCATTTCTGGACGTTTTTCAATGGCAAAAATCAATGAATATTGTAAATGCACAAACAGTAATTTCTCCGCATTGCAAGGTGCAATTCTGAAATTTTTTGCTTTTTCCTGCTCCTCTTAGCATGATAAACAAGATTGAAAGAGAGTGAGATGCCAGCTCCTTTCATTCAGTCAGTAGCTTCAATCATTTCTGGATGTTTTTCAATGGCAAAAATCAATGAATATTGTAAATGCACAAACAGTAATTTCTCCGCATTGCAAGGTGCAATTCTGAAATTTTTTGCTTTTATCTGCTCCTCTTAGCATGATAAAAAAGATTCAAAGAGAGTGAGATGCCAGCTCCTTTCATTCAGTCAGTAGCTTCAAACATTTCTGGTATATGAATAACATGATGTTTTTCAATGGCAAAAATCACTGAATATTGTAAATGCACAAACAGTAATTTCTCCGCATTGCAAGGTGCAATTCTGAAATTTTTTGCTTTTTCCTGCTCCTCTTAGCATGATAAAGAAGATTCAAAGAGAGTGAGATGCCAGCTCCTTTCATTCAGTCAGTAGCTTCAATCATTTCTGGACGTTTTTCAATGGCAAAAATCAATGAATATTGTAAATGCACAAACAGTAATTTCTCCGCATTGCAAGGTGCAATTCTGAAATTTTTTGCTTTTTCCTGCTCCTCTTAGCATGATAAAGAAGATTCAAAGAGAGTGAGATGCCAGCTCCTTTCATTCAGTCAGTAGCTTCAAACATTTCTGGTATATGAATAACATGATGTTTTTCAATGGCAAAAATCAATGAATATTGTAAATGCACAAACAGTAATTTCTCCGCATTGCAAGGTGCAATTTTGAAATTTTTTGCTTTTTCCTGCTCCTCTTAGCATGATAAAGAAGATTCAAAGAGAGTGAGATGCCAGCTCCTTTCATTCAGTCAGTAGCTTCAATCATTTCTGGACGTTTTTCAATGGCAAAAATCAATGAATATTGTAAATGCACAAACAGTAATTTCTCCGCATTGCAAGGTGCAATTCTGAAATTTTTTGCTTTTTCCTGCTCCTCTTAGCATGATAAACAAGATTGAAAGAGAGTGAGATGCCAGCTCCTTTCATTCAGTCAGTAGCTTCAATCATTTCTGGATGTTTTTCAATGGCAAAAATCAATGAATATTGTAAATGCACAAACAGTAATTTCTCCGCATTGCAAGGTGCAATTCTGAAATTTTTTGCTTTTTTCTGCTCCTCTTAGCATGATAAAAAAGATTCAAAGAGAGTGAGATGCCAGCTCCTTTCATTCAGTCAGTAGCTTCAAACATTTCTGGTATATGAATAACATGATGTTTTTCAATGGCAAAAATCAATGAATATTGTAAATGCACAAACAGTAATTTCTCCGCATTGCAAGGTGCAATTCTGAAATTTTTTGCTTTTTCCTGCTCCTCTAAGCATGATAAAGAAGATTCAAAGAGAGTGAGATGCCAGCTCCTTTCATTCAGTCAGTAGCTTCAATCATTTCTGGACGTTTTTCAATGGCAAAAATCAATGAATATTGTAAATGCACAAACAGTAATTTCTCCGCATTGCAAGGTGCAATTCTGAAATTTTTTGCTTTTTCCTGCTCCTCTTAGCATGATAAACAAGATTCAAAGAGAATGAGATGCCAGCTCCTTTCATTCAGTCAGTAGCTTCAATCATTTCTGGACGTTTTTCAATGGCAAAAATCAATGAATATTGTAAATGCACAAACAGTAATTTCTCCGCATTGCAAGGTGCAATTCTGAAATTTTTTGCTTTTTCCTGCTCCTCTTAGCATGATAAAGAAGATTCAAAGAGAGTGAGATGCCAGCTCCTTTCATTCAGTCAGTAGCTTCAAACATTTCTGGTATATGAATAACATGATGTTTTTCAATGGCAAAAATCAATGAATATTGTAAATGCACAAACAGTAATTTCTCCGCATTGCAAGGTGCAATTCTGAAATTTTTTGCTTTTTCCTGCTCCTCTTAGCATGATAAAGAAGATTCAAAGAGAGTGAGATGCCAGCTCCTTTCATTCAGTCAGTAGCTTCAATCATTTCTGGACGTTTTTCAATGGCAAAAATCAATGAATATTGTAAATGCACAAACAGTAATTTCTCCGCATTGCAAGGTGCAATTCTGAATTTTTTTGCTTTTTCCTGCTCCTCTTAGCATGATAAAGAAGATTCAAAGAGAGTGAGATGCCAGCTCCTTTCATTCAGTCAGTAGCTTCAAACATTTCTGGTATATGAATAACATGATGTTTTTCAATGGCAAAAATCAATGAATATTGTAAATGCACAAACAGTAATTTCTCCGCATTGCAAGGTGCAATTTTGAAATTTTTTGCTTTTTCCTGCTCCTCTTAGCATGATAAAGAAGATTCAAAGAGAGTGAGATGCCAGCTCCTTTCATTCAGTCAGTAGCTTCAATCATTTCTGGACGTTTTTCAATGGCAAAAATCAATGAATATTGTAAATGCACAAACAGTAATTTCTCCGCATTGCAAGGTGCAATTCTGAATTTTTTTGCTTTTTCCTGCTCCTCTTAGCATGATAAACAAGATTCAAAGAGAGTGAGATGCCAGCTCCTTTCATTCAGTCAGTAGCTTCAATCATTTCTGGATGTTTTTCAATGGCAAAAATCAATGAATATTGTAAATGCACAAACAGTAATTTCTCCGCATTGCAAGGTGCAATTCTGAAATTTTTTGCTTTTTTCTGCTCCTCTTAGCATGATAAAGAAGATTCAAAGAGAGTGAGATGCCAGCTCCTTTCATTCAGTCAGTAGCTTCAAACATTTCTGGTATATGAATAACATGATGTTTTTCAATGGCAAAAATCAATGAATATTGTAAATGCACAAACAGTAATTTCTCCGCATTGCAAGGTGCAATTCTGAAATTTTTTGCTTTTTCCTGCTCCTCTTAGCATGATAAAGAAGATTCAAAGAGAGTGAGATGCCAGCTCCTTTCATTCAGTCAGTAGCTTCAAACATTTCTGGTATATGAATAACATGATGTTTTTCAATGGCAAAAATCAATGAATATTGTAAATGCACAAACAGTAATTTCTCCGCATTGCAAGGTGCAATTCTGAAATTTTTTGCTTTTTCCTGCTCCTCTTAGCATGATAAAGAAGATTCAAAGAGAGTGAGATGCCAGCTCCTTTCATTCAGTCAGTAGCTTCAATCATTTCTGGACGTTTTTCAATGGCAAAAATCATTGAATATTGTAAATGCACAAACAGTAATTTCTCCGCATTGCAAGGTGCAATTCTGAAATTTTTTGCTTTTTCCTGCTCCTCTTAGCATGATAAAGAAGATTCAAAGAGAGTGAGATGCCAGCTCCTTTCATTCAGTCAGTAGCTTCAATCATTTCTGGTATATGAATAACATGATGTTTTTCAATGGCAAAAATCAATGAATATTGTAAATGCACAAACAGTAATTTCTCCGCATTGCAAGGTGCAATTCTGAAATTTTTTGCTTTTTCCTGCTCCTCTAAGCATGATAAAGAAGATTCAAAGAGAGTGAGATGCCAGCTCCTTTCATTCAGTCAGTAGCTTCAATCATTTCTGGACGTTTTTCAATGGCAAAAATCAATGAATATTGTAAATGCACAAACAGTAATTTCTCCGCATTGCAAGGTGCAATTCTGAAATTTTTTGCTTTTTCCTGCTCCTCTTAGCATGATAAACAAGATTCAAAGAGAGTGAGATGCCAGCTCCTTTCATTCAGTCAGTAGCTTCAATCATTTCTGGACGTTTTTCAATGGCAAAAATCAATGAATATTGTAAATGCACAAACAGTAATTTCTCCGCATTGCAAGGTGCAATTCAGAAATTTTTTGCTTTTTCCTGCTCCTCTTAGCATGATAAAGAAGATTCAAAGAGAGTGAGATGCCAGCTCCTTTCATTCAGTCAGTAGCTTCAAACATTTCTGGTATATGAATAACATGATGTTTTTCAATTGCAAAAATCAATGAATATTGTAAATGCACAAACAGTAATTTCTCCGCATTGCAAGGTGCAATTCTGAAATTTTTTGCTTTTTCCTGCTCCTCTAAGCATGATAAAGAAGATTCAAAGAGAGTGAGATGCCAGCTCCTTTCATTCAGTCAGTAGCTTCAATCATTTCTGGACGTTTTTCAATGGCAAAAATCAATGAATATTGTAAATGCACAAACAGTAATTTCTCCGCATTGCAAGGTGCAATTCTGAAATTTTTTGCTTTTTCCTGCTCCTCTTAGCATGATAAACAAGATTCAAAGAGAGTGAGATGCCAGCTCCTTTCATTCAGTCAGTAGCTTCAAACATTTCTGGTATATGAATAACATGATGTTTTTCAATGGCAAAAATCAATGAATATTGTAAATGCACAAACAGTAATTTCTCCGCATTGCAAGGTGCAATTCTGAAATTTTTTGCTTTTTCCTGCTCCTCTTAGCATGATAAACAAGATTCAAAGAGAATGAGATGCCAGCTCCTTTCATTCAGTCAGTAGCTTCAATCATTTCTGGACGTTTTTCAATGGCAAAAATCAATGAATATTGTAAATGCACAAACAGTAATTTCTCCGCATTGTAAGGTGCAATTCTGAAATTTTTTGCTTTTTCCTGCTCCTCTTAGCATGATAAAGAAGATTCAAAGAGAGTGAGATGCCAGCTCCTTTCATTCAGTCAGTAGCTTCAAACATTTCTGGTATATGAATAACATGTTTTTCAATGGCAAAAATCAATGAATATTGTAAATGCACAAACAGTAATTTCTCCGCATTGCAAGGTGCAATTCTGAAATTTTTTGCTTTTTCCTGCTCCTCTTAGCATGATAAAGAAGATTCAAAGAGAGTGAGATGCCAGCTCCTTTCATTCAGTCAGTAGCTTCAATCATTTCTGGACGTTTTTCAATGTCAAAAATCATTGAATATTGTAAATGCACAAACAGTAATTTCTCCGCATTGCAAGGTGCAATTCTGAAATTTTTTGCTTTTTCCTGCTCCTCTTAGCATGATAAAGAAGATTCAAAGAGAGTGAGATGCCAGCTCCTTTCATTCAGTCAGTAGCTTCAATCATTTCTGGTATATGAATAACATGATGTTTTTCAATGGCAAAAATCAATGAATATTGTAAATGCACAAACAGTAATTTCTCCGCATTGCAAGGTGCAATTCTGAAATTTTTTGCTTTTTCCTGCTCCTCTAAGCATGATAAAGAAGATTCAAAGAGAGTGAGATGCCAGCTCCTTTCATTCAGTCAGTAGCTTCAATCATTTCTGGACGTTTTCAATGGCAAAAATCAATGAATATTGTAAATGCACAAACAGTAATTTCTCCGCATTGCAAGGTGCAATTCTGAAATTTTTTGCTTTTTCCTGCTCCTCTTAGCATGATAAACAAGATTCAAAGAGAGTGAGATGCCAGCTCCTTTCATTCAGTCAGTAGCTTCAATCATTTCTGGACGTTTTTCAATGGCAAAAATCAATGAATATTGTAAATGCACAAACAGTAATTTCTCCGCATTGCAAGGTGCAATTCTGAAATTTTTTGCTTTTTCCTGCTCCTCTTAGCATGATAAAGAAGATTCAAAGAGAGTGAGATGCCAGCTCCTTTCATTCAGTCAGTAGCTTCAAACATTTCTGGTATATGAATAACATGATGTTTTTCAATGGAAAAATCAATGAATATTGTAAATGCACAAACAGTAATTTCTCCGCATTGCAAGGTGCAATTCTGAAATTTTTTGCTTTGTCCTGCTCCTCTTAGCATGATAAAGAAGATTCAAAGAGAGTGAGATGCCAGCTCCTTTCATTCAGTCAGTAGCTTCAATCATTTCTGGACGTTTTTCAATGACAAAAATCAATGAATATTGTAAATGCACAAACAGTAATTTCTCCGCATTGCAAGGTGCAATTCTGAAATTTTTTGCTTTTTCCTGCTCCTCTTAGCAAGATAAACAAGATTCAAAGAGAGTGAGATGCCAGCTCCTTTCATTCAGTCAGTAGCTTCAATCATTTCTGGACGTTTTTCAATGGCAAAAATCAATGAATATTGTAAATGCACAAACAGTAATTTCTCCGCATTGCAAGGTGCAATTCTGAAATTTTTTGCTTTTTCCTTCTCCTCTTAGCATGATAAAGAAGATTCAAAGAGAGTGAGATGCCAGCTCCTTTCATTCAGTCAGTAGCTTCAATCATTTCTGGACGTTTTTCAATGGCAAAAATCAATGAATATTGTAAATGCACAAACAGTAATTTCTCCGCATTGCAAGGTGCAATTCTGAAATTTTTTGCTTTTTCCTGCTCCTCTTAGCATGATAAAGAAGATTCAAAGAGAGTGAGATGCCAGCTCCTTTCATTCAGTCAGTAGCTTCAAACATTTCTGGTATATGAATAACATGATGTTTTTCAATGGCAAAAATCAATGAATAGTGTAAATGCACAAACAGTAATTTCTCCGCATTGCAAGGTGCAATTCTGAAATTTTTTGCTTTTTCCTGCTCCTCTTAGCATGATAAAGAAGATTCAAAGAGAGTGAGATGCCAGCTCCTTTCATTCAGTAAGTAGCTTCAATCATTTCTGGACGTTTTTCAATGGCAAAAATCAATGAATATTGTAAATGCACAAACAGTAATTTCTCCGCATTGCAAGGTGCAATTCTGAAATTTTTTGCTTTTTCCTGCTCCTCTTAGCATGATAAACAAGATTCAAAGAGAGTGAGATGCCATCTCCTATCATTCAGTCAGTAGCTTCAATCATTTCTGGACGTTTTTCAATGGCAAAAATCAATGAATATTGTAAATGCACAAACAGTAATTTCTCCGCATTGCAAGGTGCAATTCTGAAATTTTTTGCTTTTTCCTGCTCCTCTTAGCATGATAAAGAAGATTCAAAGAGAGTGAGATGCCAGCTCCTTTCATTCAGTCAGTAGCTTCAAACATTTCTGGTATATGAATAACATGATATTTTTCAATGGCAAAAATCAATGAATATTGTAAATGCACAAACAGTAATTTCTCCGCATTGAAAGGTGCAATTCTGAAATTTTTTGCTTTTTCCTGCTCCTCTTAGCATGATAAAGAAGATTCAAAGAGAGTGAGATGCCAGCTCCTTTCATTCAGTCAGTAGCTTCAATCATTTCTGGACGTTTTTCAATGGCAAAAATCAATGAATATTGTAAATGCACAAACAGTAATTTCTCCGCATTGCAAGGTGCAATTCTGAAATTTTTTGCTTTTTCCTGCTCCTCTTAGCATGATAAACAAGATTCAAACAGAGTGAGATGCCAGCTCCTTTCATTCAGTCAGTAGCTTCAATCATTTCTGGACGTTTTTCAATGGCAAAAATCAATGAATATTGTAAATGCACAAACAGTAATTTCTCCGCATTGCAAGGTGCAATTCTGAAATTTTTTGCTTTTTTCTGCTACTCTTAGCATGATAAAGAAGATTCAAAGAGAGTGAGATGCCAGCTCCTTTCATTCAGTCAGTAGCTTCAAACATTTCTGGTATATGAATAACATGATGTTTTTCAATGGCAAAAATCAATGAATATTGTAAATGCACAAACAGTAATTTCTCCGCATTGCAAGGTGCAATTCTGAAATTTTTTGCTTTTTCCTGCTCCTCTTAGCATGATAAAGAAGATTCAAAGAGAGTGAGATGCCAGCTCCTTTCATTCAGTCAGTAGCTTCAAACATTTCTGGTATATGAATAACATGATGTTTTTCAATGGCAAAAATCAATGAATATTGTAAATGCACAAACAGTAATTTCTCCGCATTGCAAGGTGCAATTCTGAAATTTTTTGCTTTTTCCTGCTCCTCTTAGCATGATAAAGAAGATTCAAAGAGAGTGAGATGCCAGCTCCTTTCATTCAGTAAGTAGCTTCAATCATTTCTGGACGTTTTTCAATGGCAAAAATCAATGAATATTGTAAATGCACAAACAGTAATTTCTCCGCATTGCAAGGTGCAATTCTGAAATTTTTTGCTTTTTCCTGCTCCTCTTAGCAAGATAAACAAGATTCAAAGAGAGTGAGATGCCAGCTCCTTTCATTCAGTCAGTAGCTCCAAACATTTCTGGTATATGAATAAAATGATATTTTTCAATGGCAAAAATCAATGAATATTGTAAATGCACAAACAGTAATTTCTCCGCATTGAAAGGTGCAATTCTGAAATTTTTTGCTTTTTCCTGCTCCTCTTAGCATGATAAAGAAGATTCAAAGAGAGTGAGATGCCAGCTCCTTTCATTCAGTCAGTAGCTTCAATCATTTCTGGACGTTTTTCAATGGCAAAAATCAATGAATATTGTAAATGCACAAACAGTAATTTCTCCGCATTGCAAGGTGCAATTCTGAAATTTTTTGCTTTTTCCTGCTCCTCTTAGCATGATAAACAAGATTCAAACAGAGTGAGATGCCAGCTCCTTTCATTCAGTCAGTAGCTTCAATCATTTCTGGACGTTTTTCAATGGCAAAAATCAATGAATATTGTAAATGCACAAACAGTAATTTCTCCGCATTGCAAGGTGCAATTCTGAGATTTTTTGCTTTTTTCTACTAATCTTAGCATGATAAAGAAGATTCAAAGAGAGTGAGATGCCAGCTCCTTTCATTCAGTCAGTAGCTTCAAACATTTCTGGTATATGAATAACATGATGTTTTTCAATGGCAAAAATCAATGAATATTGTAAATGCACAAACAGTAATTTCTCCGCATTGCAAGGTGCAATTCTGAAATTTTTTGCTTTTTCCTGCTCCTCTTAGCATGATAAAGAAGATTCAAAGAGAGTGAGATGCCAGCTCCTTTCATTCAGTCAGTAGCTTCAAACATTTCTGGTATATGAATAACATGATGTTTTTCAATGGCAAAAATCAATGAATATTGTAAATGCACAAACAGTAATTTCTCCGCATTGCAAGGTGCAATTCTGAAATTTTTTGCTTTTTCCTGCTCCTCTTAGCATGATAAAGAAGATTCAAAGAGAGTGAGATGCCAGCTCCTTTCATTCAGTCAGTAGCTTCAATCATTTCTGGACGTTTTTCAATGGCAAAAATCAATGAATATTGTAAATGTACAAACAGTAATTTCTCCGCATTGCAAGGTGCAATTCTGAAATTTTTTGCTTTTTCCTGCTCCTCTTAGCAAGATAAACAAGATTCAAAGAGAGTGAGATGCCAGCTCCTTTCATTCAGTCAGTAGCTTCAATCATTTCTGGACGTTTTTCAATGGCAAAAATCAATGAATATTGTAAATGCACAAACAGTAATTTCTCCGCATTGCAAGGTGCAATTCTGAAATTTTTTGCTTTTTCCTGCTCCTCTTAGCATGATAAAGAAGATTCAAAGAGAGTGAGATGCCAGCTCCTTTCATTCAGTCAGTAGCTTCAATCATTTCTGGACGTTTTTCAATGGCAAAAATCAATGAATATTGTAAATGCACAAACAGTAATTTCTCCGCATTGCAAGGTGCAATTCTGAAATTTTTTGCTTTTTCCTGCTCCTCTTAGCATGATAAAGAAGATTCAAAGAGAGTGAGATGCCAGCTCCTTTCATTCAGTCAGTAGCTTCAATCATTTCTGGACGTTTTTCAATGGTAAAAATCATTGAATATTGTAAATGCACAAACAGTAATTTCTCCGCATTGCAAGGTGCAATTCTGAAATTTTTTGCTTTTTCCTGCTCCTCTTAGCATGATAAAGAAGATTCAAAGAGAGTGAGATGCCAGCTCCTTTCATTCAGTCAGTAGCTTCAATCATTTCTGGTATATGAATAACATGATGTTTTTCAATGGCAAAAATCAATGAATATTGTAAATGCACAAACAGTAATTTCTCCGCATTGCAAGGTGCAATTCTGAACTTTTTTGCTTTTTCCTGCTCCTCTGAGCATGATAAAGAAGATTCAAGGAGAGTGAGATGCCAGCTCCTTTCATTCAGTCAGTAGCTTCAATCATTTCTGGACGTTTTTCAATGGCAAAAATCAATGAATATTGTAAATGCACAAACAGTAATTTCTCCGCATTGCAAGGTGCAATTCTGAAATTTTTGCTTTTTCCTGCTCCTCTTAGCATGATAAACAAGATTCAAAGAGAGTGAGATGCCAGCTCCTTTCATTCAGTCAGTAGCTTCAATCATTTCTGGTCGTTTTTCAATGGCAAAAATCAATGAATATTGTAAATGCACAAACAGTAATTTCTCCGCATTGCAAGGTGCAATTCTGAAATTTTTTGCTTTTTCCTGCTCCTCTTAGCATGATAAAGAAGATTCAAAGAGAGTGAGATGCCAGCTCCTTTCATTCAGTCAGTAGCTTCAAACATTTCTGGTATATGAATAACATGATGTTTTTCAATGGCAAAAATCACTGAATATTGTAAATGCACAAACAGTAATTTCTCCGCATTGCAAGGTGCAATTCTGAAATTTTTTGCTTTTTCCTGCTCCTCTTAGCATGATAAAGAAGATTCAAAGAGAGTGAGATGCCAGCTCCTTTCATTCAGTCAGTAGCTTCAATCATTTCTGGACGTTTTTCAATGGCAAAAATCAATGAATATTGTAAATGCACAAACAGTAATTTCTCCGCATTGCAAGGTGCAATTCTGAAATTTTTTGCTTTTTCCTGCTCCTCTTAGCATGATAAAGAAGATTCAAAGAGAGTGAGATGCCAGCTCCTTTCATTCAGTCAGTAGCTTCAAACATTTCTGGTATATGAATAACATGATGTTTTTCAATGGCAAAAATCAATGAATATTGTAAATGCACAAACAGTACTTTCTCCGCATTGCAAGGTGCAATTCTGAAATTTTTTGCTTTTTCCTGCTCCTCTTAGCATGATAAAGAAGATTCAAAGAGAGTGAGATGCCAGCTCCTTTCATTCAGTAAGTAGCTTCAATCATTTCTGGACGTTTTTCAATGGCAAAAATCAATGAATATTGTAAATGCACAAACAGTAATTTCTCCGCATTGCAAGGTGCAATTCTGAAATTTTTTGCTTTTTCCTGCTCCTCTTAGCATGATAAACAAGATTCAAAGAGAGTGAGATGCCAGCTCCTTTCATTCAGTCAGTAGCTTCAATCATTTCTGGACGTTTTTCAATGGCAAAAATCAATGAATATTGTAAATGCACAAACAGTAATTTCTCCGCATTGCAAGGTGCAATTCTGAAATTTTTTGCTTTTTCCTGCTCCTCTTAGCATGATAAAGAAGATTCAAAGAGAGTGAGATGCCAGCTCCTTTCATTCAGTCAGTAGCTTCAAACATTTCTGGTATATGAATAACATGATATTTTTCAATGGCAAAAATCAATGAATATTGTAAATGCACAAACAGTAATTTCTCCGCATTGAAAGGTGCAATTCTGAAATTTTTTGCTTTTTCCTGCTCCTCTTAGCATGATAAAGAAGATTCAAAGAGAGTGAGATGCCAGCTCCTTTCATTCAGTCAGTAGCTTCAATCATTTCTGGACGTTTTTCAATGGCAAAAATCAATGAATATTGTAAATGCACAAACAGTAATTTCTCCGCATTGCAAGGTGCAATTCTGAAATTTTTTGCTTTTTCCTGCTCCTCTTAGCATGATAAAGAAGATTCAAAGAGAGTGAGATGCCAGCTCCTTTCATTCAGTCAGTAGCTTCAATCATTTCTGGACGTTTTTCAATGGCAAAAATCAATGAATATTGTAAATGCACAAACAGTAATTTCTCCGCATTGCAAGGTGCAATTCTGAAATTTTTTGCTTTTTTCTGCTCCTCTTAGCATGTTAAAGAAGATTCAAAGAGAGTGAGATGCCAGCTCCTTTCATTCTGTCAGTAGCTTCAAACATTTCTGGTATATGAATAACATGATGTTTTTCAATGGCAAAAATCAATGAATATTGTAAATGCACAAACAGTAATTTCTCCGCATTGCAAGGTGCAATTCTGAAATTTTTTGCTTTTTCCTGCTCCTCTTAGCATGATAAAGAAGATTCAAAGAGAGTGAGATGCCAGCTCCTTTCATTCAGTCAGTAGCTTCAATCATTTCTGGACGTTTTTCAATGGCAAAAATCAATGAATATTGTAAATGCACAAACAGTAATTTCTCCGCATTGCAAGGTGCAATTCTGAAATTTTTTGCTTTTTCCTGCTCCTCTTAGCAAGATAAACAAGATTCAAAGAGAGTGAGATGCCAGCTCCTTTCATTCAGTCAGTAGCTTCAATCATTTCTGGACGTTTTTCAATGGCAAAAATCAATGAATATTGTAAATGCACAAACAGTAATTTCTCCGCATTGCAAGGTGCAATTCTGAAATTTTTTGCTTTTTCCTGCTCCTCTTAGCATGATAAAGAAGATTCAAAGAGAGTGAGATGCCAGCTCCTTTCATTCAGTCAGTAGCTTCAATCATTTCTGGACGTTTTTCAATGGCAAAAATCAATGAATATTGTAAATGCACAAACAGTAATTTCTCCGCATTGCAAGGTGCAATTCTGAAATTTTTTGCTTTTTCCTGCTCCTCTTAGCATGATAAAGAAGATTCAAAGAGAGTGAGATGCCAGCTCCTTTCATTCAGTCAGTAGCTTCAATCATTTCTGGACGTTTTTCAATGGCAAAAATCAATGAATATTGTAAATGCACAAACAGTAATTTCTCCGCATTGCAAGGTGCAATTCTGAAATTTTTTGCTTTTTCCTGCTCCTCTTAGCATGATAAAGAAGATTCAAAGAGAGTGAGATGCCAGCTCCTTTCATTCAGTCAGTAGCTTCAAACATTTCTGGTATATGAATAACATGATGTTTTTCAATGGCAAAAATCAATGAATATTGTAAATGCACAAACAGTAATTTCTCCGCATTGCAAGGTGCAATTTTGAAATTTTTTGCCTTTTCCTGCTCCTCTTAGCATGATAAAGAAGATTCAAAGAGAGTGAGATGCCAGCTCCTTTCATTCAGTCAGTAGCTTCAATCATTTCTGGACGTTTTTCAATGGCAAAAATCAATGAATATTGTAAATGCACAAACAGTAATTTCTCCGCATTGCAAGGTGCAATTCTGAAATTTTTTGCTTTTTTCTGCTCCTCTTAGCATGATAAAGAAGATTCAAAGAGAGTGAGATGCCAGCTCCTTTCATTCAGTCAGTAGCTTCAAACATTTCTGGTATATGAATAACATGATGTTTTTCAATGGCAAAAATCAATGAATATTGTAAATGCACAAACAGTAATTTCTCCGCATTGCAAGGTGCAATTCTGAAATTTTTTGCTTTTTCCTGCTCCTCTTAGCATGATAAAGAAGATTCAAAGAGAGTGAGATGCCAGCTCCTTTCATTCAGTCAGTAGCTTCAATCATTTCTGGACGTTTTTCAATGGCAAAAATCAATGAATATTGTAAATGCACAAACAGTAATTTCTCCGCATTGCAAGGTGCAATTCTGAAATTTTTTGCTTTTTCCTGCTCCTCTTAGCAAGATAAACAAGATTCAAAGAGAGTGAGATGCCAGCTCCTTTCATTCAGTCAGTAGCTTCAATCATTTCTGGACGTTTTTCAATGGCAAAAATCAATGAATATTGTAAATGCACAAACAGTAATTTCTCCGCATTGCAAGGTGCAATTCTGAAATTTTTTGCTTTTTCCTGCTCCTCTTAGCATGATAAAGAAGATTCAAAGAGAGTGAGATGCCAGCTCCTTTCATTTAGTCAGTAGCTTCAATCATTTCTGGACGTTTTTCAATGGCAAAAATCAATGAATATTGTAAATGCACAAACAGTAATTTCTCCGCATTGCAAGGTGCAATTCTGAAATTTTTTGCTTTTTCCTGCTCCTCTTAGCATGATAAAGAAGATTCAAAGAGAGTGAGATGCCAGCTCCTTTCATTCAGTCAGTAGCTTCAATCATTTCTGGACGTTTTTCAATGGCAAAAATCAATGAATATTGTAAATGCACAAACAGTAATTTCTCCGCATTGCAAGGTGCAATTCTGAAATTTTTTGCTTTTTCCTGCTCCTCTTAGCATGATAAAGAAGATTCAAAGAGAGTGAGATGCCAGCTCCTTTCATTCAGTCAGTAGCTTCAAACATTTCTGGTATATGAATAACATGATATTTTTCAATGGCAAAAATCAATGAATATTGTAAATGCACAAACAGTAATTTCTCCGCATTGAAAGGTGCAATTCTGAAATTTTTTGCTTTTTCCTGCTCCTCTTAGCATGATAAAGAAGATTCAAAGAGAGTGAGATGCCAGCTCCTTTCATTCAGTCAGTAGCTTCAATCATTTCTGGACGTTTTTCAATGGCAAAAATCAATGAATATTGTAAATGCACAAACAGTAATTTCTCCGCATTGCAAGGTGCAATTCTGAAATTTTTTGCTTTTTCCTGCTCCTCTTAGCATGATAAACAAGATTCAAACAGAGTGAGATGCCAGCTCCTTTCATTCAGTCAGTAGCTTCAATCATTTCTGGACGTTTTTCAATGGCAAAAATCAATGAATATTGTAAATGCACAAACAGTAATTTCTCCGCATTGCAAGGTGCAATTCTGAAATTTTTTGCTTTTTTCTGCTCCTCTTAGCATGATAAAGAAGATTCAAAGAGAGTGAGATGCCAGCTCCTTTCATTCAGTCAGTAGCTTCAAACATTTCTGGTATATGAATAACATGATGTTTTTCAATGGCAAAAATCAATGAATATTGTAAATGCACAAACAGTAATTTCTCCGCATTGCAAGGTGCAATTCTGAAATTTTTTGCTTTTTCCTGCTCCTCTTAGCATGATAAAGAAGATTCAAAGAGAGTGAGATGCCAGCTCCTTTCATTCAGTCAGTAGCTTCAATCATTTCTGGACGTTTTTCAATGGCAAAAATCAATGAATATTGTAAATGCACAAACAGTAATTTCTCCGCATTGCAAGGTGCAATTCTGAAATTTTTTGCTTTTTCCTGCTCCTCTTAGCAAGATAAACAAGATTCAAAGAGAGTGAGATGCCAGCTCCTTTCATTCAGTCAGTAGCTTCAATCATTTCTGGACGTTTTTCAATGGCAAAAATCATTGAATATTGTAAATGCACAAACAGTAATTTCTCCGCATTGCAAGGTGCAATTCTGAAATTTTTTGCTTTTTCCTGCTCCTCTTAGCATGATAAAGAAGATTCAAAGAGAGTGAGATGCCAGCTCCTTTCATTCAGTCAGTAGCTTCAATCATTTCTGGTATATGAATAACATGATGTTTTTCAATGGCAAAAATCAATGAATATTGTAAATGCACAAACAGTAATTTCTCCGCATTGCAAGGTGCAATTCTGAACTTTTTTGCTTTTTCCTGCTCCTCTGAGCATGATAAAGAAGATTCAAGGAGAGTGAGATGCCAGCTCCTTTCATTCAGTCAGTAGCTTCAATCATTTCTGGACGTTTTTCAATGGCAAAAATCAATGAATATTGTAAATGCACAAACAGTAATTTCTCCGCATTGCAAGGTGCAATTCTGAAATTTTTGCTTTTTCCTGCTCCTCTTAGCATGATAAACAAGATTCAAAGAGAGTGAGATGCCAGCTCCTTTCATTCAGTCAGTAGCTTCAATCATTTCTGGACGTTTTTCAATGGCAAAAATCAATGAATATTGTAAATGCACAAACAGTAATTTCTCCGCATTGCAAGGTGCAATTCTGAAATTTTTTGCTTTTTCCTGCTCCTCTTAGCATGATAAAGAAGATTCAAAGAGAGTGAGATGCCAGCTCCTTTCATTCAGTCAGTAGCTTCAAACATTTCTGGTATATGAATAACATGATGTTTTTCAATGGCAAAAATCACTGAATATTGTAAATGCACAAACAGTAATTTCTCCGCATTGCAAGGTGCAATTCTGAAATTTTTTGCTTTTTCCTGCTCCTCTTAGCATGATAAAGAAGATTCAAAGAGAGTGAGATGCCAGCTCCTTTCATTCAGTCAGTAGCTTCAATCATTTCTGGACGTTTTTCAATGGCAAAAATCAATGAATATTGTAAATGCACAAACAGTAATTTCTCCGCATTGCAAGGTGCAATTCTGAAATTTTTTGCTTTTTCCTGCTCCTCTAAGCATGATAAAGAAGATTCAAAGAGAGTGAGATGCCAGCTCCTTTCATTCAGTCAGTAGCTTCAAACATTTCTGGTATATGAATAACATGATGTTTTTCAATGGCAAAAATCAATGAATATTGTAAATGCACAAACAGTAATTTCTCCGCATTGCAAGGTGCAATTCTGAAATTTTTTGCTTTTTCCTGCTCCTCTTAGCATGATAAAGAAGATTCAAAGAGAGTGAGATGCCAGCTCCTTTCATTCAGTAAGTAGCTTCAATCATTTCTGGACGTTTTTCAATGGCAAAAATCAATGAATATTGTAAATGCACAAACAGTAATTTCTCCGCATTGCAAGGTGCAATTCTGAAATTTTTTGCTTTTTCCTGCTCCTCTTAGCATGATAAACAAGATTCAAAGAGAGTGAGATGCCAGCTCCTTTCATTCAGTCAGTAGCTTCAATCATTTCTGGACGTTTTTCAATGGCAAAAATCAATGAATATTGTAAATGCACAAACAGTAATTTCTCCGCATTGCAAGGTGCAATTCTGAAATTTTTTGCTTTTTCCTGCTCCTCTTAGCAAGATAAACAAGATTCAAAGAGAGTGAGATGCCAGCTCCTTTCATTCAGTCAGTAGCTTCAATCATTTCTGGACGTTTTTCAATGGCAAAAATCAATGAATATTGTAAATGCACAAACAGTAATTTCTCCGCATTGCAAGGTGCAATTCTGAAATTTTTTGCTTTTTCCTGCTCCTCTTAGCATGATAAAGAAGATTCAAAGAGAGTGAGATGCCAGCTCCTTTCATTTAGTCAGTAGCTTCAATCATTTCTGGACGTTTTTCAATGGCAAAAATCAATGAATATTGTAAATGCACAAACAGTAATTTCTCCGCATTGCAAGGTGCAATTCTGAAATTTTTTGCTTTTTCCTGCTCCTCTTAGCATGATAAAGAAGATTCAAAGAGAGTGAGATGCCAGCTCCTTTCATTCAGTCAGTAGCTTCAATCATTTCTGGACGTTTTTCAATGGCAAAAATCAATGAATATTGTAAATGCACAAACAGTAATTTCTCCGCATTGCAAGGTGCAATTCTGAAATTTTTTGCTTTTTCCTGCTCCTCTTAGCATGATAAAGAAGATTCAAAGAGAGTGAGATGCCAGCTCCTTTCATTCAGTCAGTAGCTTCAAACATTTCTGGTATATGAATAACATGATATTTTTCAATGGCAAAAATCAATGAATATTGTAAATGCACAAACAGTAATTTCTCCGCATTGAAAGGTGCAATTCTGAAATTTTTTGCTTTTTCCTGCTCCTCTTAGCATGATAAAGAAGATTCAAAGAGAGTGAGATGCCAGCTCCTTTCATTCAGTCAGTAGCTTCAATCATTTCTGGACGTTTTTCAATGGCAAAAATCAATGAATATTGTAAATGCACAAACAGTAATTTCTCCGCATTGCAAGGTGCAATTCTGAAATTTTTTGCTTTTTCCTGCTCCTCTTAGCATGATAAACAAGATTCAAACAGAGTGAGATGCCAGCTCCTTTCATTCAGTCAGTAGCTTCAATCATTTCTGGACGTTTTTCAATGGCAAAAATCAATGAATATTGTAAATGCACAAACAGTAATTTCTCCGCATTGCAAGGTGCAATTCTGAAATTTTTTGCTTTTTTCTGCTCCTCTTAGCATGATAAAGAAGATTCAAAGAGAGTGAGATGCCAGCTCCTTTCATTCAGTCAGTAGCTTCAAACATTTCTGGTATATGAATAACATGATGTTTTTCAATGGCAAAAATCAATGAATATTGTAAATGCACAAACAGTAATTTCTCCGCATTGCAAGGTGCAATTCTGAAATTTTTTGCTTTTTCCTGCTCCTCTTAGCATGATAAAGAAGATTCAAAGAGAGTGAGATGCCAGCTCCTTTCATTCAGTCAGTAGCTTCAATCATTTCTGGACGTTTTTCAATGGCAAAAATCAATGAATATTGTAAATGCACAAACAGTAATTTCTCCGCATTGCAAGGTGCAATTCTGAAATTTTTTGCTTTTTCCTGCTCCTCTTAGCAAGATAAACAAGATTCAAAGAGAGTGAGATGCCAGCTCCTTTCATTCAGTCAGTAGCTTCAATCATTTCTGGACGTTTTTCAATGGCAAAAATCATTGAATATTGTAAATGCACAAACAGTAATTTCTCCGCATTGCAAGGTGCAATTCTGAAATTTTTTGCTTTTTCCTGCTCCTCTTAGCATGATAAAGAAGATTCAAAGAGAGTGAGATGCCAGCTCCTTTCATTCAGTCAGTAGCTTCAATCATTTCTGGTATATGAATAACATGATGTTTTTCAATGGCAAAAATCAATGAATATTGTAAATGCACAAACAGTAATTTCTCCGCATTGCAAGGTGCAATTCTGAACTTTTTTGCTTTTTCCTGCTCCTCTGAGCATGATAAAGAAGATTCAAGGAGAGTGAGATGCCAGCTCCTTTCATTCAGTCAGTAGCTTCAATCATTTCTGGACGTTTTTCAATGGCAAAAATCAATGAATATTGTAAATGCACAAACAGTAATTTCTCCGCATTGCAAGGTGCAATTCTGAAATTTTTGCTTTTTCCTGCTCCTCTTAGCATGATAAACAAGATTCAAAGAGAGTGAGATGCCAGCTCCTTTCATTCAGTCAGTAGCTTCAATCATTTCTGGACGTTTTTCAATGGCAAAAATCAATGAATATTGTAAATGCACAAACAGTAATTTCTCCGCATTGCAAGGTGCAATTCTGAAATTTTTTGCTTTTTCCTGCTCCTCTTAGCATGATAAAGAAGATTCAAAGAGAGTGAGATGCCAGCTCCTTTCATTCAGTCAGTAGCTTCAAACATTTCTGGTATATGAATAACATGATGTTTTTCAATGGCAAAAATCACTGAATATTGTAAATGCACAAACAGTAATTTCTCCGCATTGCAAGGTGCAATTCTGAAATTTTTTGCTTTTTCCTGCTCCTCTTAGCATGATAAAGAAGATTCAAAGAGAGTGAGATGCCAGCTCCTTTCATTCAGTCAGTAGCTTCAATCATTTCTGGACGTTTTTCAATGGCAAAAATCAATGAATATTGTAAATGCACAAACAGTAATTTCTCCGCATTGCAAGGTGCAATTCTGAAATTTTTTGCTTTTTCCTGCTCCTCTAAGCATGATAAAGAAGATTCAAAGAGAGTGAGATGCCAGCTCCTTTCATTCAGTCAGTAGCTTCAAACATTTCTGGTATATGAATAACATGATGTTTTTCAATGGCAAAAATCAATGAATATTGTAAATGCACAAACAGTAATTTCTCCGCATTGCAAGGTGCAATTCTGAAATTTTTTGCTTTTTCCTGCTCCTCTTAGCATGATAAAGAAGATTCAAAGAGAGTGAGATGCCAGCTCCTTTCATTCAGTAAGTAGCTTCAATCATTTCTGGACGTTTTTCAATGGCAAAAATCAATGAATATTGTAAATGCACAAACAGTAATTTCTCCGCATTGCAAGGTGCAATTCTGAAATTTTTTGCTTTTTCCTGCTCCTCTTAGCATGATAAACAAGATTCAAAGAGAGTGAGATGCCAGCTCCTTTCATTCAGTCAGTAGCTTCAATCATTTCTGGACGTTTTTCAATGGCAAAAATCAATGAATATTGTAAATGCACAAACAGTAATTTCTCCGCATTGCAAGGTTCAATTCTGAAATTTTTTGCTTTTTCCTGCTCCTCTTAGCATGATAAAGAAGATTCAAAGAGAGTGAGATGCCAGCTCCTTTCATTCAGTCAGTAGCTTCAAACATTTCTGGTATATGAATAACATGATATTTTTCAATGGCAAAAATCAATGAATATTGTAAATGCACAAACAGTAATTTCTCCGCATTGAAAGGTGCAATTCTTAAATTTTTTGCTTTTTCCTGCTCCTCTTAGCATGATAAAGAAGATTCAAAGAGAGTGAGATGCCAGCTCCTTTCATTCAGTCAGTAGCTTCAATCATTTCTGGACGTTTTTCAATGGCAAAAATCAATGAATATTGTAAATGCACAAACAGTAATTTCTCCGCATTGCAAGGTGCAATTCTGAAATTTTTTGCTTTTTCCTGCTCCTCTTAGCATGATAAACAAGATTCAAACAGAGTGAGATGCCAGCTCCTTTCATTCAGTCAGTAGCTTCAATCATTTCTGGACGTTTTTCAATGGCAAAAATCAATGAATATTGTAAATGCACAAACAGTAATTTCTCCGCATTGCAAGGTGCAATTCTGAAATTTTTTGCTTTTTTCTGCTCCTCTTAGCATGATAAAGAAGATTCAAAGAGAGTGAGATGCCAGCTCCTTTCATTCAGTCAGTAGCTTCAAACATTTCTGGTATATGAATAACATGATGTTTTTCAATGGCAAAAATCAATGAATATTGTAAATGCACAAACAGTAATTTCTCCGCATTGCAAGGTGCAATTCTGAAATTTTTTGCTTTTTCCTGCTCCTCTTAGCAAGATAAACAAGATTCAAAGAGAGTGAGATGCCAGCTCCTTTCATTCAGTCAGTAGCTTCAATCATTTCTGGACGTTTTTCAATGGCAAAAATCAATGAATATTGTAAATGCACAAACAGTAATTTCTCCGCATTGCAAGGTGCAATTCTGAAATTTTTTGCTTTTTCCTGCTCCTCTTAGCATGATAAAGAAGATTCAAAGAGAGTGAGATGCCAGCTCCTTTCATTCAGTCAGTAGCTTCAATCATTTCTGGACGTTTTTCAATGGCAAAAATCAATGAATATTGTAAATGCACAAACAGTAATTTCTCCGCATTGCAAGGTGCAATTCTGAAATTTTTTGCTTTTTCCTGCTCCTCTTAGCATGATAAAGAAGATTCAAAGAGAGTGAGATGCCAGCTCCTTTCATTCAGTCAGTAGCTTCAATCATTTCTGGACGTTTTTCAATGGCAAAAATCAATGAATATTGTAAATGCACAAACAGTAATTTCTCCGCATTGCAAGGTGCAATTCTGAAATTTTTTGCTTTTTCCTGCTCCTCTTAGCATGATAAAGAAGATTCAAAGAGAGTGAGATGCCAGCTCCTTTCATTCAGTCAGTAGCTTCAAACATTTCTGGTATATGAATAACATGATGTTTTTCAATGGCAAAAATCAATGAATATTGTAAATGCACAAACAGTAATTTCTCCGCATTGCAAGGTGCAATTTTGAAATTTTTTGCCTTTTCCTGCTCCTCTTAGCATGATAAAGAAGATTCAAAGAGAGTGAGATGCCAGCTCCTTTCATTCAGTCAGTAGCTTCAATCATTTCTGGACGTTTTTCAATGGCAAAAATCAATGAATATTGTAAATGCACAAACAGTAATTTCTCCGCATTGCAAGGTGCAATTCTGAAATTTTTTGCTTTTTTCTGCTCCTCTTAGCATGATAAAGAAGATTCAAAGAGAGTGAGATGCCAGCTCCTTTCATTCAGTCAGTAGCTTCAAACATTTCTGGTATATGAATAACATGATGTTTTTCAATGGCAAAAATCAATGAATATTGTAAATGCACAAACAGTAATTTCTCCGCATTGCAAGGTGCAATTCTGAAATTTTTTGCTTTTTCATGCTCCTCTTAGCATGATAAAGAAGATTCAAAGAGAGTGAGATGCCAGCTCCTTTCATTCAGTCAGTAGCTTCAATCATTTCTGGACGTTTTTCAATGGCAAAAATCAATGAATATTGTAAATGCACAAACAGTAATTTCTCCGCATTGCAAGGTGCAATTCTGAAATTTTTTGCTTTTTCCTGCTCCTCTTAGCAAGATAAACAAGATTCAAAGAGAGTGAGATGCCAGCTCCTTTCATTCAGTCAGTAGCTTCAATCATTTCTGGACGTTTTTCAATGGCAAAAATCAATGAATATTGTAAATGCACAAACAGTAATTTCTCCGCATTGCAAGGTGCAATTCTGAAATTTTTTGCTTTTTCCTGCTCCTCTTAGCATGATAAAGAAGATTCAAAGAGAGTGAGATGCCAGCTCCTTTCATTTAGTCAGTAGCTTCAATCATTTCTGGACGTTTTTCAATGGCAAAAATCAATGAATATTGTAAATGCACAAACAGTAATTTCTCCGCATTGCAAGGTGCAATTCTGAAATTTTTTGCTTTTTCCTGCTCCTCTTAGCATGATAAAGAAGATTCAAAGAGAGTGAGATGCCAGCTCCTTTCATTCAGTCAGTAGCTTCAATCATTTCTGGACGTTTTTCAATGGCAAAAATCAATGAATATTGTAAATGCACAAACAGTAATTTCTCCGCATTGCAAGGTGCAATTCTGAAATTTTTTGCTTTTTCCTGCTCCTCTTAGCATGATAAAGAAGATTCAAAGAGAGTGAGATGCCAGCTCCTTTCATTCAGTCAGTAGCTTCAAACATTTCTGGTATATGAATAACATGATATTTTTCAATGGCAAAAATCAATGAATATTGTAAATGCACAAACAGTAATTTCTCCGCATTGAAAGGTGCAATTCTGAAATTTTTTGCTTTTTCCTGCTCCTCTTAGCATGATAAAGAAGATTCAAAGAGAGTGAGATGCCAGCTCCTTTCATTCAGTCAGTAGCTTCAATCATTTCTGGACGTTTTTCAATGGCAAAAATCAATGAATATTGTAAATGCACAAACAGTAATTTCTCCGCATTGCAAGGTGCAATTCTGAAATTTTTTGCTTTTTCCTGCTCCTCTTAGCATGATAAACAAGATTCAAACAGAGTGAGATGCCAGCTCCTTTCATTCAGTCAGTAGCTTCAATCATTTCTGGACGTTTTTCAATGGCAAAAATCAATGAATATTGTAAATGCACAAACAGTAATTTCTCCGCATTGCAAGGTGCAATTCTGAAATTTTTTGCTTTTTTCTGCTCCTCTTAGCATGATAAAGAAGATTCAAAGAGAGTGAGATGCCAGCTCCTTTCATTCAGTCAGTAGCTTCAAACATTTCTGGTATATGAATAACATGATGTTTTTCAATGGCAAAAATCAATGAATATTGTAAATGCACAAACAGTAATTTCTCCGCATTGCAAGGTGCAATTCTGAAATTTTTTGCTTTTTCCTGCTCCTCTTAGCATGATAAAGAAGATTCAAAGAGAGTGAGATGCCAGCTCCTTTCATTCAGTCAGTAGCTTCAATCATTTCTGGACGTTTTTCAATGGCAAAAATCAATGAATATTGTAAATGCACAAACAGTAATTTCTCCGCATTGCAAGGTGCAATTCTGAAATTTTTTGCTTTTTCCTGCTCCTCTTAGCAAGATAAACAAGATTCAAAGAGAGTGAGATGCCAGCTCCTTTCATTCAGTCAGTAGCTTCAATCATTTCTGGACGTTTTTCAATGGCAAAAATCATTGAATATTGTAAATGCACAAACAGTAATTTCTCCGCATTGCAAGGTGCAATTCTGAAATTTTTTGCTTTTTCCTGCTCCTCTTAGCATGATAAAGAAGATTCAAAGAGAGTGAGATGCCAGCTCCTTTCATTCAGTCAGTAGCTTCAATCATTTCTGGTATATGAATAACATGATGTTTTTCAATGGCAAAAATCAATGAATATTGTAAATGCACAAACAGTAATTTCTCCGCATTGCAAGGTGCAATTCTGAACTTTTTTGCTTTTTCCTGCTCCTCTGAGCATGATAAAGAAGATTCAAGGAGAGTGAGATGCCAGCTCCTTTCATTCAGTCAGTAGCTTCAATCATTTCTGGACGTTTTTCAATGGCAAAAATCAATGAATATTGTAAATGCACAAACAGTAATTTCTCCGCATTGCAAGGTGCAATTCTGAAATTTTTGCTTTTTCCTGCTCCTCTTAGCATGATAAACAAGATTCAAAGAGAGTGAGATGCCAGCTCCTTTCATTCAGTCAGTAGCTTCAATCATTTCTGGACGTTTTTCAATGGCAAAAATCAATGAATATTGTAAATGCACAAACAGTAATTTCTCCGCATTGCAAGGTGCAATTCTGAAATTTTTTGCTTTTTCCTGCTCCTCTTAGCATGATAAAGAAGATTCAAAGAGAGTGAGATGCCAGCTCCTTTCATTCAGTCAGTAGCTTCAAACATTTCTGGTATATGAATAACATGATGTTTTTCAATGGCAAAAATCACTGAATATTGTAAATGCACAAACAGTAATTTCTCCGCATTGCAAGGTGCAATTCTGAAATTTTTTGCTTTTTCCTGCTCCTCTTAGCATGATAAAGAAGATTCAAAGAGAGTGAGATGCCAGCTCCTTTCATTCAGTCAGTAGCTTCAATCATTTCTGGACGTTTTTCAATGGCAAAAATCAATGAATATTGTAAATGCACAAACAGTAATTTCTCCGCATTGCAAGGTGCAATTCTGAAATTTTTTGCTTTTTCCTGCTCCTCTAAGCATGATAAAGAAGATTCAAAGAGAGTGAGATGCCAGCTCCTTTCATTCAGTCAGTAGCTTCAAACATTTCTGGTATATGAATAACATGATGTTTTTCAATGGCAAAAATCAATGAATATTGTAAATGCACAAACAGTAATTTCTCCGCATTGCAAGGTGCAATTCTGAAATTTTTTGCTTTTTCCTGCTCCTCTTAGCATGATAAAGAAGATTCAAAGAGAGTGAGATGCCAGCTCCTTTCATTCAGTAAGTAGCTTCAATCATTTCTGGACGTTTTTCAATGGCAAAAATCAATGAATATTGTAAATGCACAAACAGTAATTTCTCCGCATTGCAAGGTGCAATTCTGAAATTTTTTGCTTTTTCCTGCTCCTCTTAGCATGATAAACAAGATTCAAAGAGAGTGAGATGCCAGCTCCTTTCATTCAGTCAGTAGCTTCAATCATTTCTGGACGTTTTTCAATGGCAAAAATCAATGAATATTGTAAATGCACAAACAGTAATTTCTCCGCATTGCAAGGTGCAATTCTGAAATTTTTTGCTTTTTCCTGCTCCTCTTAGCAAGATAAACAAGATTCAAAGAGAGTGAGATGCCAGCTCCTTTCATTCAGTCAGTAGCTTCAATCATTTCTGGACGTTTTTCAATGGCAAAAATCAATGAATATTGTAAATGCACAAACAGTAATTTCTCCGCATTGCAAGGTGCAATTCTGAAATTTTTTGCTTTTTCCTGCTCCTCTTAGCATGATAAAGAAGATTCAAAGAGAGTGAGATGCCAGCTCCTTTCATTTAGTCAGTAGCTTCAATCATTTCTGGACGTTTTTCAATGGCAAAAATCAATGAATATTGTAAATGCACAAACAGTAATTTCTCCGCATTGCAAGGTGCAATTCTGAAATTTTTTGCTTTTTCCTGCTCCTCTTAGCATGATAAAGAAGATTCAAAGAGAGTGAGATGCCAGCTCCTTTCATTCAGTCAGTAGCTTCAATCATTTCTGGACGTTTTTCAATGGCAAAAATCAATGAATATTGTAAATGCACAAACAGTAATTTCTCCGCATTGCAAGGTGCAATTCTGAAATTTTTTGCTTTTTCCTGCTCCTCTTAGCATGATAAAGAAGATTCAAAGAGAGTGAGATGCCAGCTCCTTTCATTCAGTCAGTAGCTTCAAACATTTCTGGTATATGAATAACATGATATTTTTCAATGGCAAAAATCAATGAATATTGTAAATGCACAAACAGTAATTTCTCCGCATTGAAAGGTGCAATTCTGAAATTTTTTGCTTTTTCCTGCTCCTCTTAGCATGATAAAGAAGATTCAAAGAGAGTGAGATGCCAGCTCCTTTCATTCAGTCAGTAGCTTCAATCATTTCTGGACGTTTTTCAATGGCAAAAATCAATGAATATTGTAAATGCACAAACAGTAATTTCTCCGCATTGCAAGGTGCAATTCTGAAATTTTTTGCTTTTTCCTGCTCCTCTTAGCATGATAAACAAGATTCAAACAGAGTGAGATGCCAGCTCCTTTCATTCAGTCAGTAGCTTCAATCATTTCTGGACGTTTTTCAATGGCAAAAATCAATGAATATTGTAAATGCACAAACAGTAATTTCTCCGCATTGCAAGGTGCAATTCTGAAATTTTTTGCTTTTTTCTGCTCCTCTTAGCATGATAAAGAAGATTCAAAGAGAGTGAGATGCCAGCTCCTTTCATTCAGTCAGTAGCTTCAAACATTTCTGGTATATGAATAACATGATGTTTTTCAATGGCAAAAATCAATGAATATTGTAAATGCACAAACAGTAATTTCTCCGCATTGCAAGGTGCAATTCTGAAATTTTTTGCTTTTTCCTGCTCCTCTTAGCATGATAAAGAAGATTCAAAGAGAGTGAGATGCCAGCTCCTTTCATTCAGTCAGTAGCTTCAATCATTTCTGGACGTTTTTCAATGGCAAAAATCAATGAATATTGTAAATGCACAAACAGTAATTTCTCCGCATTGCAAGGTGCAATTCTGAAATTTTTTGCTTTTTCCTGCTCCTCTTAGCAAGATAAACAAGATTCAAAGAGAGTGAGATGCCAGCTCCTTTCATTCAGTCAGTAGCTTCAATCATTTCTGGACGTTTTTCAATGGCAAAAATCATTGAATATTGTAAATGCACAAACAGTAATTTCTCCGCATTGCAAGGTGCAATTCTGAAATTTTTTGCTTTTTCCTGCTCCTCTTAGCATGATAAAGAAGATTCAAAGAGAGTGAGATGCCAGCTCCTTTCATTCAGTCAGTAGCTTCAATCATTTCTGGTATATGAATAACATGATGTTTTTCAATGGCAAAAATCAATGAATATTGTAAATGCACAAACAGTAATTTCTCCGCATTGCAAGGTGCAATTCTGAACTTTTTTGCTTTTTCCTGCTCCTCTGAGCATGATAAAGAAGATTCAAGGAGAGTGAGATGCCAGCTCCTTTCATTCAGTCAGTAGCTTCAATCATTTCTGGACGTTTTTCAATGGCAAAAATCAATGAATATTGTAAATGCACAAACAGTAATTTCTCCGCATTGCAAGGTGCAATTCTGAAATTTTTGCTTTTTCCTGCTCCTCTTAGCATGATAAACAAGATTCAAAGAGAGTGAGATGCCAGCTCCTTTCATTCAGTCAGTAGCTTCAATCATTTCTGGACGTTTTTCAATGGCAAAAATCAATGAATATTGTAAATGCACAAACAGTAATTTCTCCGCATTGCAAGGTGCAATTCTGAAATTTTTTGCTTTTTCCTGCTCCTCTTAGCATGATAAAGAAGATTCAAAGAGAGTGAGATGCCAGCTCCTTTCATTCAGTCAGTAGCTTCAAACATTTCTGGTATATGAATAACATGATGTTTTTCAATGGCAAAAATCACTGAATATTGTAAATGCACAAACAGTAATTTCTCCGCATTGCAAGGTGCAATTCTGAAATTTTTTGCTTTTTCCTGCTCCTCTTAGCATGATAAAGAAGATTCAAAGAGAGTGAGATGCCAGCTCCTTTCATTCAGTCAGTAGCTTCAATCATTTCTGGACGTTTTTCAATGGCAAAAATCAATGAATATTGTAAATGCACAAACAGTAATTTCTCCGCATTGCAAGGTGCAATTCTGAAATTTTTTGCTTTTTCCTGCTCCTCTAAGCATGATAAAGAAGATTCAAAGAGAGTGAGATGCCAGCTCCTTTCATTCAGTCAGTAGCTTCAAACATTTCTGGTATATGAATAACATGATGTTTTTCAATGGCAAAAATCAATGAATATTGTAAATGCACAAACAGTAATTTCTCCGCATTGCAAGGTGCAATTCTGAAATTTTTTGCTTTTTCCTGCTCCTCTTAGCATGATAAAGAAGATTCAAAGAGAGTGAGATGCCAGCTCCTTTCATTCAGTAAGTAGCTTCAATCATTTCTGGACGTTTTTCAATGGCAAAAATCAATGAATATTGTAAATGCACAAACAGTAATTTCTCCGCATTGCAAGGTGCAATTCTGAAATTTTTTGCTTTTTCCTGCTCCTCTTAGCATGATAAACAAGATTCAAAGAGAGTGAGATGCCAGCTCCTTTCATTCAGTCAGTAGCTTCAATCATTTCTGGACGTTTTTCAATGGCAAAAATCAATGAATATTGTAAATGCACAAACAGTAATTTCTCCGCATTGCAAGGTTCAATTCTGAAATTTTTTGCTTTTTCCTGCTCCTCTTAGCATGATAAAGAAGATTCAAAGAGAGTGAGATGCCAGCTCCTTTCATTCAGTCAGTAGCTTCAAACATTTCTGGTATATGAATAACATGATATTTTTCAATGGCAAAAATCAATGAATATTGTAAATGCACAAACAGTAATTTCTCCGCATTGAAAGGTGCAATTCTTAAATTTTTTGCTTTTTCCTGCTCCTCTTAGCATGATAAAGAAGATTCAAAGAGAGTGAGATGCCAGCTCCTTTCATTCAGTCAGTAGCTTCAATCATTTCTGGACGTTTTTCAATGGCAAAAATCAATGAATATTGTAAATGCACAAACAGTAATTTCTCCGCATTGCAAGGTGCAATTCTGAAATTTTTTGCTTTTTCCTGCTCCTCTTAGCATGATAAACAAGATTCAAACAGAGTGAGATGCCAGCTCCTTTCATTCAGTCAGTAGCTTCAATCATTTCTGGACGTTTTTCAATGGCAAAAATCAATGAATATTGTAAATGCACAAACAGTAATTTCTCCGCATTGCAAGGTGCAATTCTGAAATTTTTTGCTTTTTTCTGCTCCTCTTAGCATGATAAAGAAGATTCAAAGAGAGTGAGATGCCAGCTCCTTTCATTCAGTCAGTAGCTTCAAACATTTCTGGTATATGAATAACATGATGTTTTTCAATGGCAAAAATCAATGAATATTGTAAATGCACAAACAGTAATTTCTCCGCATTGCAAGGTGCAATTCTGAAATTTTTTGCTTTTTCCTGCTCCTCTTAGCAAGATAAACAAGATTCAAAGAGAGTGAGATGCCAGCTCCTTTCATTCAGTCAGTAGCTTCAATCATTTCTGGACGTTTTTCAATGGCAAAAATCAATGAATATTGTAAATGCACAAACAGTAATTTCTCCGCATTGCAAGGTGCAATTCTGAAATTTTTTGCTTTTTCCTGCTCCTCTTAGCATGATAAAGAAGATTCAAAGAGAGTGAGATGCCAGCTCCTTTCATTCAGTCAGTAGCTTCAATCATTTCTGGACGTTTTTCAATGGCAAAAATCAATGAATATTGTAAATGCACAAACAGTAATTTCTCCGCATTGCAAGGTGCAATTCTGAAATTTTTTGCTTTTTCCTGCTCCTCTTAGCATGATAAAGAAGATTCAAAGAGAGTGAGATGCCAGCTCCTTTCATTCAGTCAGTAGCTTCAATCATTTCTGGACGTTTTTCAATGGCAAAAATCAATGAATATTGTAAATGCACAAACAGTAATTTCTCCGCATTGCAAGGTGCAATTCTGAAATTTTTTGCTTTTTCCTGCTCCTCTTAGCATGATAAAGAAGATTCAAAGAGAGTGAGATGCCAGCTCCTTTCATTCAGTCAGTAGCTTCAAACATTTCTGGTATATGAATAACATGATGTTTTTCAATGGCAAAAATCAATGAATATTGTAAATGCACAAACAGTAATTTCTCCGCATTGCAAGGTGCAATTTTGAAATTTTTTGCCTTTTCCTGCTCCTCTTAGCATGATAAAGAAGATTCAAAGAGAGTGAGATGCCAGCTCCTTTCATTCAGTCAGTAGCTTCAATCATTTCTGGACGTTTTTCAATGGCAAAAATCAATGAATATTGTAAATGCACAAACAGTAATTTCTCCGCATTGCAAGGTGCAATTCTGAAATTTTTTGCTTTTTTCTGCTCCTCTTAGCATGATAAAGAAGATTCAAAGAGAGTGAGATGCCAGCTCCTTTCATTCAGTCAGTAGCTTCAAACATTTCTGGTATATGAATAACATGATGTTTTTCAATGGCAAAAATCAATGAATATTGTAAATGCACAAACAGTAATTTCTCCGCATTGCAAGGTGCAATTCTGAAATTTTTTGCTTTTTCCTGCTCCTCTTAGCATGATAAAGAAGATTCAAAGAGAGTGAGATGCCAGCTCCTTTCATTCAGTCAGTAGCTTCAATCATTTCTGGACGTTTTTCAATGGCAAAAATCAATGAATATTGTAAATGCACAAACAGTAATTTCTCCGCATTGCAAGGTGCAATTCTGAAATTTTTTGCTTTTTCCTGCTCCTCTTAGCAAGATAAACAAGATTCAAAGAGAGTGAGATGCCAGCTCCTTTCATTCAGTCAGTAGCTTCAATCATTTCTGGACGTTTTTCAATGGCAAAAATCAATGAATATTGTAAATGCAC
Organism: Phyllobates terribilis; assembly: GCF_046119375.1. Classification (NCBI taxonomy): domain Eukaryota; kingdom Metazoa; phylum Chordata; class Amphibia; order Anura; family Dendrobatidae; genus Phyllobates; species Phyllobates terribilis. The sequence goes on along the minus strand of NW_027364232.1, from coordinate 2,108 downwards.
AAACAGTAATTTCTCCGCATTGCAAGGTGCAATTCTGAAATTTTTTGCTTTTTCCTGCTCCTCTTAGCATGATAAAGAAGATTCAAAGAGAGTGAGATGCCAGCTCCTTTCATTCAGTCAGTAGCTTCAATCATTTCTGGACGTTTTTCAATGGCAAAAATCAATGAATATTGTAAATGCACAAACAGTAATTTCTCCGCATTGCAAGGTGCAATTCTGAAATTTTTTGCTTTTTCCTGCTCCTCTTAGCATGATAAAGAAGATTCAAAGAGAGTGAGATGCCAGCTCCTTTCATTCAGTCAGTAGCTTCAATCATTTCTGGACGTTTTTCAATGGCAAAAATCAATGAATATTGTAAATGCACAAACAGTAATTTCTCCGCATTGCAAGGTGCAATTCTGAAATTTTTTGCTTTTTCCTGCTCCTCTTAGCATGATAAAGAAGATTCAAAGAGAGTGAGATGCCAGCTCCTTTCATTCAGTCAGTAGCTTCAAACATTTCTGGTATATGAATAACATGATATTTTTCAATGGCAAAAATCAATGAATATTGTAAATGCACAAACAGTAATTTCTCCGCATTGAAAGGTGCAATTCTGAAATTTTTTGCTTTTTCCTGCTCCTCTTAGCATGATAAAGAAGATTCAAAGAGAGTGAGATGCCAGCTCCTTTCATTCAGTCAGTAGCTTCAATCATTTCTGGACGTTTTTCAATGGCAAAAATCAATGAATTTTGTAAATGCACAAACAGTAATTTCTCCGCATTGCAAGGTGCAATTCTGAAATTTTTTGCTTTTTCCTGCTCCTCTTAGCATGATAAACAAGATTCAAACAGAGTGAGATGCCAGCTCCTTTCATTCAGTCAGTAGCTTCAATCATTTCTGGACGTTTTTCAATGGCAAAAATCAATGAATATTGTAAATGCACAAACAGTAATTTCTCCGCATTGCAAGGTGCAATTCTGAAATTTTTTGCTTTTTTCTGCTCCTCTTAGCATGATAAAGAAGATTCAAAGAGAGTGAGATGCCAGCTCCTTTCATTCAGTCAGTAGCTTCAAACATTTCTGGTATATGAATAACATGATGTTTTTCAATGGCAAAAATCAATGAATATTGTAAATGCACAAACAGTAATTTCTCCGCATTGCAAGGTGCAATTCTGAAATTTTTTGCTTTTTCCTGCTCCTCTTAGCATGATAAAGAAGATTCAAAGAGAGTGAGATGCCAGCTCCTTTCATTCAGTCAGTAGCTTCAATCATTTCTGGACGTTTTTCAATGGCAAAAATCAATGAATATTGTAAATGCACAAACAGTAATTTCTCCGCATTGCAAGGTGCAATTCTGAAATTTTTTGCTTTTTCCTGCTCCTCTTAGCATGATAAAGAAGATTCAAAGAGAGTGAGATGCCAGCTCCTTTCATTCAGTCAGTAGCTTCAATCATTTCTGGATAAACGTTTTTCAATGGCAAAAATCAATGAATATTGTAAATGCACAAACAGTAATTTCTCCGCATTGCAAGGTGCAATTCTGAAATTTTTTGCTTTTTCCTGCTCCTCTTAGCATGATAAAGAAGATTCAAAGAGAGTGAGATGCCAGCTCCTTTCATTCAGTCAGTAGCTTCAATCATTTCTGGAAATAACGTTTTTCAATGGCAAAAATCAATGAATATTGTAAATGCACAAACAGTAATTTCTCCGCATTGCAAGGTGCAATTCTGAAATTTTTGCTTTTCCTGCTCCTCTTAGCATGATAAAGAAGATTCAAAGAGAGTGAGATGCCAGCTCCTTTCATTCAGTCAGTAGCTTCAAACATTTCTGGTTATGAATAACATGATGTTTTTCAATGGCAAAAATCAATGAATATTGTAAATGCACAAACAGTAATTTCTCCGCATTGCAAGGTGCAATTTTGAAATTTTTTTGCCTTTTCCTGCTCCTCTTAGCATGATAAAGAAGATTCAAAGAGAGTGAGATGCCAGCTCCTTTCATTCAGTCAGTAGCTTCAATCATTTCTGGACGTTTTCAATGGCAAAAATCAATGAATATTGTAAATGCACAAACAGTAATTTCTCCGCATTGCAAGGTGCAATTCTGAAATTTTTGCTTTTTTCT